>NC_063067.1:3736256-3926256 GCF_018812025.1 Megalobrama amblycephala
GTTCTCATACAATTAGTGCAACACATTTCCACGTTTCCTGCTCTTCTGAAATAAAGTTTGAAGTACTATGTGACGTACTTAACATTTATAAATCACACCTCCCTCACTAGTTTCCCCAGAGCATTGAATGAAACTAAAACAAAACATTTCACTCTGAATTAGTCATGGTATGTCACATTCATGAGCTCATTAACATATGACCGCCCACATTTACATATCAGTGCCTACTCTGTATTCAACAAATTAGCCTGTCCTGATGAATGACAGTATGAATGGCAAAAACAGACAATATCTACAACTTTCTAAAAGATTTTCATAAAAAAACAAATGTTCTTAACCCCTGAACTGTCACCCCTCTTTTTGAGCAGACGTGAAAATGCACTATCCAAACTTAAATCGTCGTATTTCAAGAATGCTTTGGAATATAGACCTAAGTTTGGTTGTTTTAAAGAAGACACTCAGCAGCAGATTGTTGCTGAAAATAAAAAAATTAAAGTATGAAAAAGTTATCGAAGTTTAAATTTACTGTGTACTGTACTAAGTATTTATTTTATATAATATATATATTTTACAAAATAATTTTTACTCTAAAATCAATATAAAATCAAAGCCATATGTCAAACCAAGTTGTGTTCCAAATTTGAAGTTGATGTCACAAAAATTAAAGATCCCATGAGATTTTGTTTTGGTGCTGTACCAAAAATAGCCACTGGGTGTCGCCCACATTCCATTGAAATTTTTCTCATCCATTCTTCTATAGAAAATTAATACAATTTCTGTCCAAATATCACTTGCTTGAGATTCAGACCTTTTCGACAATATAAGATTTGGTCAAGATTAGATAAGTTTTGACTATAAAGTAGTTAAAATAAATTTTGTAGTATGAAAGATGACAACGGCCACTAGGGGGAGGAGCCCACTAAAATGATTTAAAGTACCGTTTCCACGGTAACACAATGTCCAATTTCAAAACGGTTTTCACAGGATGAATATTTAGTTAAGCTTTCGAATGATACCTAATTTATGACGATTACTGAAATATGCGATACGAAACATAAGCAATAAATAAAAACAGCGCCTAGAAATCCCGCTAGCGAGATGGTGACAGTTAAGGGGCTAAATATGACTTTATGATTATGCATTTCTTATATTATCATTATATATAATAATATAGTAATATTTAATACATTTTTTAAATGTTTATAATTGTACAATATTATATAATTTTGCATGCATTGTTTTATTTACCATTTTTATTATATTTATGGTTTATATTTATTTTATTATTTTTGTAAATAATAAGGGTAAAGCATGGAGGGCAATATGATAAAAATGAAAACGCAAACTAGTCCTTAAATTGATGAATTGCTTTTGTTCCTCTTTAGTCGCTTTGGATAAAAGTGTCGTCTTAATGCATAAAAGTAAAATAAATACAACAGATATTTATCGTTTTGTTTGGTGATTTAATAATTAAACAATTTAAAGCTGCTGTATAACTTTTGTAAAAAATATTTTTTACATATTTGGTTTTTTCACTATTTAATGATGTATTTAATGATTTTGTTTTAAATATTTAACAATTAAATTAAATGGCCCTCCATAGAATAGACTGGCTTTTTTTTTATTTTTTAAATAAATTAAAATAAAAATAAAAAACTGTAAAATCCTAAATATAAAGTCTTAAATGTACAGTAGCTAAAATGAGCGAGCGACTAGCAGAGAGTGACTACCAATGGAAGTGAAGTCACATGACCTGATACCAAAAATGCAATCCCATAGCATACATCATAAATATTCATGCATGCACCTGAATACCAATCGATGAGAGTTTTCTCTTGGGCGGAGCTTGCGGTTCGCTAGGTGCCACTGTGAGACTCGCAGGCTCGTTTCTGATGTCGGGGGCGGGAGAGGGCGGGACTATAGCGGGAGGAGGCGTGGTCACTCTCGCGCTGGGTAGATGTACGGGTTCCCGCGGAGCAGGGATGGGCGGCAGGATAGGCGGCCGCTTAGCGCCTTTGACCAGACTTCCTGTCCGAGAGCTGGCGAGGCTATCGGAGGAGTTGCTTTGTCCTGATTGGCTGTTGACCTCGCTGCGCTGGTCCTGGCTGTCCAGGTACGTGTCCTGGGCGGATTCGGTGCTGCTCTGGACCGTAACAGAGATGTAGGGTTTGGAGGTGGTGCGTGGAGGAATAGGAGGAGGAGCCTTCTTACAGATGGCCGTACACGTGGAGACTAAAAAAGACAGGAAGATGGACTGTCAGAATGTTCTCACTAGAGTTTACTTCAGTACCAAGTCGATACTTAAAAGCACCTATTATGCTTTTTTACATTTAAAAGGTTTCTACAGATTTTATAAAGGTAGATTTAAAGGGGACCTATTATGCCCCTTTTTACAAGATGTAATATAAGTCTCTGGTGTCTCCAGAATGTGTCTGTGAAGTTTCAGCTCAAAATCCCCCACAGATCATTTATTATAGCTTGTCAAATTTGCCCCTATTTGGGTGTGAGCAAAAACGCACCGTTTTTGTGTGTGTCCCTTTAAATGCAAATGAGCTGCTGCTCCCGCCCCCTTTCCAGAAGAGGGCGGAGCTTTAACAGCTCAACAACAACAAAGCTGGAGAATCTCACGCAGCCAAAATGAGGATTGTCAGTAACGGTGTTCAGCCTTACATTGTTCAAACTGCAAAAAAGTAATGCTCTTGGTGTTCTCCATATTTTTTGTCTTGTTTTCCAGTGCAAATATTGAAACATTCTTAAATAAAGATACATTTACTTGAAAAACAAAATGATATAAAAAGTCTTGTTTTATGTGAAATGGATGAGTTTATGATTAGAATGAACAAAAATCTGCCAAAGGGCTCTGAAAACGTAATTTAACTTGATTCAAAGCTTAATTCAAAACCCATTGGCAAATGTTTTTGTTTTAAGTGTAAACTCAGTTAATTTTGTATTAATTTCTCAGAAAACAAGGCGTCATTTCTTCTTCTTGCTTTTCCAGCAAATGTATCTTGATTATATTCATTTTTCACAGTATTAGCAACATTTAATGCCATGACTTTTTGAATTTAAGACTCTGATTTTAGATGTTTTTAAGGCCTTAATATGTGGAAGGGCAAATTAAGACGTTTTAAGAACTGCAGTAATGTATTATTAACTTTTAAATAGCATTAATAATTAACATTTAATTTATTTAATATTTTTTTAATTTTCAAATAGTTAAAGAAAAAAAAAATATTAAAATAAAGTTACAATGCTACAGAAATTGGTACAGAGAACTGTGAAGTTTTATTGTCATTGACTACTGAAATTTTGGTACTGTGACAACACACTAATTCTCACAAACCCAGAAACAACCCTAATACAATGTCTCTTCAGAATGTCACACGTTTTCTCCCAGCAGCCTCTGCTCTCAGGAGCAACAGGAAGAGATGAGACAAAGACAAGCATTTACATACTCAAATCTCGACAGCATTCCTCTCATGCCGGCCGATGGCAGACCGCGTCAGGAATGTGTCAGGCTGCGCCCACAAAACATGGGCTACAATCTGCTGACGAGACTGCAGGTTTTGTACGACGTGTCACGAAGCCTGATGATAACGCTCAACGGCGTATTATTAGCCTGCTGAACAGTGTAGGAGAAGCTACTTTGAAACTGTACAAGCTAGTGGGTGGCATGACTAAAATCTTATGGTGTGAGTCATTTTATATCACTATACAGTTATTTTTTGTAGAAAATTCAACCTCAAAATGTTTTATATATTATGAAATGAAATGTAGTGACGTCCAATGTTTGATAATCCAGTGGCTTAAATGCTTTATAAAAACTGAAATTCAAAAATGGACGCAAACCAACAGATTATTGGTAAACTTATGGTAAGTATGATATCAGTGCACAAACAGCTTTACATTATGAAACACAATGTAAAAAAACATTAAAAAGACAATATCTGCTAAATAATTATCAGATTGTTTTAAATTACATAACTTTTTTTATGACAAAAAACAAAAAGGAAGGGTCTCAATTAGTGTGACAGCATAAAACACAAATTAGCATGAAATATAAATGTATAAAAAAATGATAAAACTAAATGTTTCATCAAAACAGCATATTAGAATGATTTCTGAAGGATCATGTGACACTGAAGACTGGAGTAATGATGCTGAATTCAGCTTTGATCACAGGAATAAGTTACATTTTAAAATATATTGCAATAGAAAACAGATATTTTAAATTGTAATAATAAAATTGTAATTGTAATAAGCAAAAAAAAAAAAAA
This sequence comes from Megalobrama amblycephala, assembly GCF_018812025.1. Lineage (NCBI taxonomy): Eukaryota > Metazoa > Chordata > Actinopteri > Cypriniformes > Xenocyprididae > Megalobrama > Megalobrama amblycephala. The sequence continues at coordinate 3,740,534 of NC_063067.1, forward strand.
AAAACATTCAAAAACATTCAAAATTCTTAACTTTTGAACAGTATAGAGTTATTTTTTACAGGCAAAAAAAAAAAAAAAAAATCTTAACACTAAATAGAACTGAAATCACTGAACTGGAAAACAGCCTTAAATAGGGGTGTTCACAAATAGTCGAATATTCGTTCTTTAATTAATATTCGAAAAATAAAAATACTATTTGAATTTTACTATGTTGCTTTGCTGGCTAAATGCAGTGAATCCATGATAAATCCCGAGCACTAAAACTCGCAGTTATAACTAAATGCACCGGGTGGTGCTGTGGAGCGTGTTTTATTTGATCGACACAGAATTTTGTCGCCTGCCTCACAAAGTTTGGAATTACTTGGATGCAAATGATCTTACACAATGGAATTACTTTTGATCAAATAAATTAATGAAACTAAGTTATCATAATATCACCAACATAATGAGAAAGCACATGAAATCTAAACACCCGTCAAATGAGAAGGACAGCTGTCCATCACTACATTCACGGCAGGTAAGCGCAGCTGTAAGTTATCCCCGGAGTGAGCCAAGATGATAACTTATCTGATAGCAAAATGATTTTGAGACACATGCTTACTTTAAGTTTCGTCAAGGGAGATATATTTTTACGAACACAAAACTTAGAAACTTAGCTTATCATACCGTTATGTTTTATCGTTATCTTTGTGTTTCTGCAACGTCTGTCAGCGCGGCTTGTTTTCTTACCTGAGCATGTGGATATTATGGTTTTTCTCAACATGAACAGGTTAAACAATATAAACACGATAACCATATACTGATCCAGGTGTATTATATACGTTACGTTTTGTACGATAACTGGCGCTGTCTACTTTAGTGTTTTTCCCGTTCGCGCTGCTTGAGCTTAAATGCTTTTGTTCTTTATATTTTTTGTTTGCACATATTGTTTAATGCTTTGAGCTAAAATAAAACCTTAAGATATAATTTAAGCTTGTGTTTAATCATAAGCTTGTTCAGAAATGGTTACAAAATCTCGATTAATGTAAAAAAAAAAAATAACGTCTTTCTCATTTAACGTAATTTAAATAAACGAATATTCAAATATTCGTTTTTTTATGAGCCCAAATATTCGAATATAATATTTTGGAAAAATTCCCATCCCTAATCTTAAACAGACTTGTGGGAAAAGCTAAGACAGGAAAACCAATAGCCTAGTCCAAACTGCGATTAATTCAAATTTCCTACTAAAAAATGTTTACATTAGCAGCATTGCTATTTACCGGAAATTACTGTTCAGCACTTTCAATGACACTATTGACAAATACAAAGTTCTGTCATGAAACTCTAGATGGCACAGGCTGACAGGTCAATAACTCAATCTGCTTGCAATCACATCATTCTCTATAGGGCACAGCTGATTGGCTACTGATACAGCAGGAACCAATGAGCTCGTTGCTAACCTTCAAATACTTAGTCAGCATTTGCTGTAGCTGTTGCAGCATGCTTTCAGAAACCCTCCACCTTCCCCAGCTCCACCTGTATAGATCTGCTACAGGTAATTCATGTATGCTATATTGTACAGCATCAAGTCCCATACTTTTTTCTGCAGAAGCAGCGATAACACCAGCAGTGTAGCAGATCTATCCCACCAAGACCAAACATATCAACATTGTCATATCCATTACCATGCCAAACACTGCGAGAGCTGTCATGTCGGATATGTAGTATTTGTGTTCTGTCAAAACTGAAGAACAGAGTTGGGCTAAAATATGACATTTAGTCAACAGTTTTGCAACAAGCACAATGACTTGTGTTACTGAACAATCAGGGCAATATCTGCCCTCCCTGAAGAGGAAGAACTGTTGGTGAACAATTCTCCTCTATCTTTTCTGTGCTGTATAGAGGACTCGGTGCCAGGACAAGTCCAATGCGGGGACTGTGGAGCTCACAGACAATATTGGATAAATCTGTTTCCTCTCTCTGGCATTGTCTGCTGTGCTCGCCGTCTGGTGCCAGGACAGATGCCACACAGCAGTCTATGACGATTTGATTGCTAACACAGATGAATGATGGTATGACACAGGACAAACAGATAAAAGCTACTAGGGTTGGGTTGAAAATATCGATTTCTCGATTTTAACTGATTCTAATTTTGATGAACAGATATTGATCTTGTATACATCATATATTTGGCCATTCATTTACATGACAATGGCATTTTGGGGCCCTGAAAATGCAAACTTTTGAAAACGGGATTTAAAGTGCAAGTTTTGAAAGCAATAGCATTGTCGTCTCAGTGTAAACTATAAAAACACGAATTTGTGAAAACGGTGATGTCATGCGCATGTGTATTACGTGTTCAGTCTATAGGCGTGTTTCTTTACAAAGGGACATCGCCATCTACTGGCATGGCAGCAGAATACAGCAATTTTAGTCATTTTTGTGGATCCGTGTGAACGGGGATCATTGACGATGTTATCATCTGTATGAGAAAAACACGAAGGAAAAGTTTTTCCGTTTTTAGTACATCATTGTCGTGTAAACGCACCCTTAGTGCGTTTTGAGTTGATGCCTGAACAAAACTTAACCGAATATGATTTGTAGCAAAAACATGCAATTTTATGACAAAATTCAAACAAATACAGTTTTGGCACTTTTTAATGTGGAGTGACAGCTGTTGCACTTCAGTTCAAGCGCCATGTTAACCGATCATTCCTTTTTACTACAAGTTACACCATGAAATAAACATGAATGAACATCAGAAGGTATGTTGAAAGATACAGTATAAATGTATCATGGCTCATGGGACAATAAATCGATGCATCGCAAATCGAGAAATGATTCTGGATTGTTTCTGAGATTTTCCGAATTCGTCGTGATTCTCTCTCGAATCGATTCTGAGCTTAGTTTTTAACAGCAGATGGCACTAAATGCTTTAGGATCAGCCGTACTCTGCTTGCTTCCAATTCCTTACACACACCACTAGAACCTTCTGTAAAATAATTATGCATAAAGTTAGAAAACTTTGAAGCGAATTACAAGGGTATTTGCAGTGGGCTGTTTACATTAATCTCGCGTCATAAAAACATTCTGAAGTGTACATTGACTCGTGCCGAAGGCATGAATGATCTTCTTCATGAGCATTTGAGCGTGCAGTTAAAAACTAGCCTAGACTAGCACCATCTGCTGTTCAAGGTGCCCAAGAATGCTTTTTCACAAGATGTAATATAAGTCTAAGGTGTCTCCTGAATGTGTCTGTGAAGTTTCAGCTCAAAATACCCCATAGATTTTTTTTAATTAATTTTTTTAACTGCCTATTTTGGGGCATCATTAACAATGCACTGATTTACACTCGGCGCCGCCCCCTTAAATCACGTGCTCCCTGCCACATGAGCTGTCGACTATATTACAGCGCATTTACAAAGGTTCACACAGCTAATATAACCCTCAAATGGATCTTTACAAGATGTTCGTCATGCATGCTGTATGCATGCTTCGAATGATGTGAGTAAAGTATTTATTTGGATGTTAAAGTTTTATTCTGAGTGAATTTGAGGCTGTCCTCCGTGGCTAACGGCTAATGCTACACTGTTGGAGAGATTTACAAAGAATGAAGTTGTGTTTATGCATTATACAGACTGCAAGTGTTTAAAAAATGAAAATAGCGACGGCTCTTGTCTCCGTGAATTCAGTAAGAAAGGATGGTAACTTTAACCTCATTTAACAGTACATTAGCAACATGCTAACGAAACTTTTAGAAAGACAATTTACAAATATCATGCTATCATGGATTATGTCAGTTATTATTGCTCCATCTGCCAATTTTTCGCTGTTGTTCTTGCTTACCTAGTCTGATGATTCGGCTGTGTGCAGCTCCATACGTTAACTGGCTGCCCTTGTGTAATCCCTTTCATAATGTTGGGAACATGGGCTGGCATATGCAAATATTGGGGCGTACACCCCGACTGTTACGTAACAGTCGGTGTTATGTTGAGATTCGCCTGTTCTTCGGAGGTCGTTTAAACAAATGAGATTTATATAAGAAGGAGGAAACAATGGAGTTTGAGACTCAATGTATGTCTTTTCCATGTACTGAACTCTTGTTATTTAACTATGCCAAGGTAAATTCAATTTTTTTATCTAGGGCACCTTTAAAAACTAAGCTCAGAATCGATTCGAGAGAGAGAATCGCGATGCATATCAGAATAAAATATCAGAATCAAGCCACGAATCACGATGCAGCGATATATTGTCCCAGCCCTAGTAATCAGTGTTTCAGCCATGGAAAGACGTCAATTAAACAGCTTCTAAACGATATGTCATGTAATGTCTCATTTATCTCAGAAAAGCCAGTCAAAGCACCCAGTCCTACAAGCTATGGCACTCAAAAGAGTCAAAAAAGGCATGAGCATTGGCAACAGTAATGCTCATCTCTATCAGCATGGAAATAAGTTACTCAAGATGCCATCAAGGAAAGCACAAACCCTTACAGTAGCGAAAGTGCAACAGCTAATTATTTCCACTGACAGCTATTGAACGACTGACTTCAGCTTTGCTTCTCTGAGATGTAGTGGCAATTTAATTAAACACTTTTATACCGAGAACAAATCTCAAAGCATTAATTACATCACAACCTCCCTCGGGAACTTCAACAGTTGAGTGGCGTGAATAAAACACAGTAGTTTTCTCTTAACGTTTGGTACTTTGCAGCACTGAGGGTGATATGAGTTTATGACACAGTTGTGGCTCTACAGGGGAGGCTCAGATCCAGATTAACGCATTAGAGCCAGTCGCTTTGCCCCAGGGCACCAGCCAAACCTCGCATGGCCTTTCTGTGAACGCACGAGGACTGGCACCAAAATACCACCAAACTGAGAAGGACTTGCACTATGGCTCCTTCCTTCTAGCGTTAAATGTGTTGTTAAAGAGTCACTGTTAAAGTAATAGATCACCCCTGAGAATGAAGTTCTGATTTTATTTACTCACTTTTATGCTCTTCCAATTTATTTCTTCTGTGGGACACAAAAAGAGAAAGTCTTGTATAACTATTTTTCATATGACACCTCACCGTAACCCCGTCTATCAAAAAAACATTTCATGAGTCGATATGGACTAGTTTCATGATGCTTTTGGCGCTTGACTGATGTGGTCACTGCGAACTGTTGATAAATATTTTGTGCTGCAATGAAAAAAATAACAGCACAGAGGTTTGAAACAACTTGACGACGAGTAAATGATTTAAAGCATGTTGGAAACCATCAACACTAAGTTCGCCACAAACAATTTAAACCTTTAAAGCTTCCGAGGACTAGAACTAACGCTGATTTTTTCAACCGATTAATCTCTCGATTATTTTAGATCTAATTATCTAATGATATTTTTTCTCTTTGGCAATCATTTTACACTTTACAGGGTTAGAGGAGGAAAAAGTACCAGATTCCATTAAAAAAAATAAAACTAGTTTTACCTTAAATTTAGAAAATTATTTGAGTGACAGTGGTTTAAAGAGCCAGTCTGAGTACAATGACTTTGAGAAACAAAGTGACTTTTTTGAAACAATCGGTCATTTTCTAAAAAAAAATAAAAATGAATATACTTTTTAACCACAGATGTTCGTCTTGCACTGCTCTGCGATGCGCCACGCATTACGTAATCACGTTGGAAAGATCACGCATGACGTAGGCGGAAGTACCGACCCAGTGTATACAAAGCGAATGTGCAAAGACTAATGGTGCGTTCAAACCAGACGCGAATGAAGCAATAAGCGCGAGTGATTTACATGTTAAGTCAACGCAAAGACGCGATAGACATCCTGCAGCACGAATTGAGCATTTCGGGCGTTTGACGCGTGTAACGCGTGATTCGCACAAGTTGAAAAATCTGAACTTTGGTGAATATTCGCGCTACGTTAAACAATCAGGAGCTTTCTCTAGTAGTGACGTGATTACGATGTAGCGAGCGGAGGCAGAAATCCAAAACAACAATGGAGGACAAATTCATCATCGCTGTACGATACATCTTAATACTTTTATAGAAACAGGAATAAAAAGGATCTAAGTGAGTGAGGAGGTCACACAATCTGGTAAGTTGTAAAAAACGCTCTTTACTCAATTTGAGCTATACATATTGAGACTACAAGCTAGCTAAAACCAGCAAATTGAGCTTATTCGCCGTATTTTACAGCTACTTTCCCACTGACGAGTTGATGTGTTCATTCAGAGGAAGTGTGCAGAAAGACGTGGAAAAGTCTGAGGGACAAATATTTAAAGGAGAGGCAGAGCCCCTCCCATGACGTGAATTCGAGTCTGTTGTGAAGTGAATTAAACTCAAAAAACTCAAAATGTTCAAGCGTCCAACTAAGCGTGAATAGCGCGATTTATTCGCGTAAGTCGCATCTGGTGTGAACACCCCGTAAGTCAAACGACCTTTACAGAAAAGGTAAAACAACAATGGTGGGCGATTTTGAAGTTCGAGAAGAAAATGAGGGAGTTTTTCGCCCTACTGCAGTACTTCCGCCTACGTCACGCCTGACCTTTCCAACGTGATTACGTAATGCGTGACAAATCGCAGAGCTATAGATGAGCATTTGTGGTTAAAAAGTATATATATTTTACATTTTTTTTTTTTTTTTTTTAGAAAATGACAGATCGTTTCTCTAGATGAGACTCTTATTCCTCGTCTGGGATCATGTAGAGCTCTTTGAAGCTGCACTGAAACTGACATTTGAACCTTCAACCCGTTGAACCCCAGTGAAGTCCACTATATGGAGAAAAATCCTGAAAATGTTTTCCTTAAAAACATTAATGTCTTTTCGACTGAAGAAAGAAGCCCATAAACATCTTGGATGACATGAGGGTGAGTAAATTATCAGGAAATTTTAATTGCTAATCCTTTTACAACTAAATAATAAATCTTGGTCCATACAACCCATGAATGCAAAGACATGTAACAGACCACAGAACCCATCCCATCTCTTTCATCACATTCAGGCTTGTGCACTTAATAAAAAACAAATCCTAATAAGGATTACATCTTCTCTCCAAAGCACAGCAAATGTTTACCAAGAAGAGAAACATTTGGCTAAAAGTAGGACATGGCTGAGTTAACTTTTCAAACATATATTATAAATTCATTCCTGCAAATGCAGATATTCACAATATTCTCCATTCTTATGGAGGGCAACTTATGTTTGGCATCCTCTACTTTGTCAGCATGAATCAGAGGAGATTAAAAATCTATGCAAACAGTATTCAAAGTTTATGTTCTCTCTTCCTGACAAAGGCATTCGACCTTATTCAAAACACGGTGTACAGACAGACAGACAGACAGACACTGGCCATTGTTAGTGATCAGATTCAGATCTCACACGTGCAGCGCACACCCAGATGCATTAAATGCCCTAGAGCAGCATTTGCATGCGTGAAGTGTGCGCTGTCATGTTCAGGTAGAAAACCCTGCCATGCTTTGCCTGTCTAGACGGATGCTTCAATATAAACACTCCTCCGGTAGCCACCATACCATGCTAACATGAGCTAACCTGCTAATGCAATCGAAACAGCACCAAATCAAATATTAAAATGATCAACGGAAATGCATTTCCGACGCTAAATCTCGCTATTATCAGATGTGTTATTCGTGACTTCCTCTGACCCCGAGCACATGCCAAAACCAGCACACGCGATCCGTCTCGAGGCGCCGTGCGCGCGTTCGCTCGTTCCCGCGCGCGTGCCCACTCACAGTACAAAAATCCACACACCTTTTCCTCTTCCTCTCTGTGTAAAGCGATCACCGTCGACGGTGGATTTCCATCTCGACACGTTGAACAGAGAGGACACAATTAATCGATCCACTGAGATGTTTTGTGTTCTGTGTTTTTTCGTCCACACTGCCGAATCCACTCGCTATAATATCCTTCCGTTCAACGGATCCCACCATCCACGTCTCGAGGAGCCGAGGAAAAAGAACCGATCCGGTAATCCGCTTTCAGGACGCGGGATTGGAGAAAGACGCGCTCGAGGCGTTCACTCTCTGCGCTCTCATTGGTCGGTGGGCGGGGCGTAAGCTCTTGACGCGGGCGAATCAGAATCGCTGTTTGTGCGTCACACAGAATCCCCGCTTGCGCGCGCGTTCTCTCTTTGGCAGCAGAGTTGCCAAGTCTGCTTATTATAAGCAATTTTAGGCTTGTTTTTTCCCTCAAAAGTCGCTTAAAGGGTTACTTCACTCAGAAATTAAAATTTTGTCATTTATTACTCACCCTCATGCCGTTCCACACCCGTAAGACCGTCATTAATCTTCGGAACACAAATTAAGATATTTTTGATGAAATCCGATGGCTCAGTGAGGCCTGCATAGCCAGCAATGACATTTCCTCTCTCAAGACCCAGAAAGGTACTAAAAACATTTAAATCAGTTCATGTGAGTACAGTGGTTCAATATTAATATTATAAAGCGCCGAGAATATTTTTGGTGCGGCAAAAAAATGAAATAACGACTTATATAGTGATGGCCGATTTCAAAACACTGCTTCATGAAGCTTCGGAGCGTTATGAATCAGCGTGTGGAATCAGCGGTTCGGAGCGCCAGAGTCACGTGATTCCAGCCGTTTGGCGGTTTGACACGTGATCCGAATCATGATTCGATACGCTGATTCATTTGTGCTCCGAAGCTTCCTGAAGCAGTGTTTTGAAATCGGCCATCACTATATAAGTCGTTATTTTGTTTTTTTGGCGCACCAAAAATATTCTCGTCAGTTTATAATATTAATATTGAACCACTGTACTCACATGAATTGATTTAAATATGTTTTTAGTACATTGATGGATCTTGAGAGAGGAAATGTCATTGCGGGCCTCATGGAGTCATCAGATTTCAACAAAAATATCTTAATTTGTGTTCCGAAGATTAACGAAGGTGTTACGGGTGTGGAATGGCATGAGGGTGAGCCATAAATGACAGAATTTTCATTTTTGGGTGAACTAACCCTTTAAGGTGGGCTGAGATTTTTGGGTTTATTTCCAGAATACAGTTACGTTGGTTTGTTACTGGTTGGAAAACATAGAACAAAATTTAGTGTGTGTAGTTTCTCCGTCTGTCGTTATTGAACCCACAAACTTACTATTACTTTTTATCAGTCTAGTTTTCACATCTGAACAGGGTTGCCAGGTTTTCACAACAAAACCCGCCCAATCACATTTCAGGGGGGGTCCTATCATAGACTGTAAAAAAGATGGACGACGCGACGCCGCTTCCTTCCATTGTAATGAACTGAATGTAAAATGTACGACGATGGGCGTACATGTACACAAAAACGTCAGTTTGGAGCCTGGGCATGCGCAGAAGGAATCGTCAGTGGAGCCGGAGGCGGAGTCGCGGTATCAAACTTCCGCCCAGACGACTGCGTCATCACTGATGTATTTTAAATAGGCTATATAAATTCTACACAATTTAAAATTCTACCTATAAAATAATAGGCTATTCTGTTTCTAGAGCAATAATATTTTTGAAACAGCAAATTCAGTAGATAAACTCAATATAAAATGCCACTAGAAACAACTCTAAAATGTCAGAAACGGTCCTGCCATTTTATATCAAGTTCAGCTAACGTTACAGGAGATCGATTGCTGTAGACAGTGCTGTATAATTAATTAGAGTAGGCTATCATTAGTTTTGTCCTGCTAATTATTATTTTATACCCATAAAAATAATTAGTAACTGCCAGATAATGATCAGCTGCTTTTTCCCGTCATGGCTAACGTTAGGCGTGTTAACATTAATTAATTAGCTTATGAAGCCCACATTTAACATTACCGAAAAAAGTTCAGTGATCCGTCAGATCCTGTAGGTCAGTTAGGACAGTTTACTGCTGAACAACTCATTTTGTCGGCGTGAAATAACACAGAAATCGAAAATTAATAGTTAGTTATATATCTTCAATCTCCCCTCGAAGCTCCGACAGTCCTCAGAGAAGCTGTCAATCACAACTGTCAATCAAAACGACACGCCCTGTTTCTACAGCATCAAATTGCTAGCTAAAATCAAACTTATCACAAAAACGAACAATTGAATATATATCAGCGTGATAACAACTACCTTAAATGACCAAAACCATCTTTTGGAAAATTTTATTTGAAGTGTAATTTATTTTTTTATTTTGACTCATTCCCGTTCGTTTGAATGGAGAGGGCGAGGTTTATGACCTGTACTGCATCCAGCCACCAGGAGGCGATCAAAGAGCCCGCAGCTTCACTTTTCAGGACGCATGAGGCACGCCCATGTCCTATGGTAAAAATCGTGTTCTGGGGGGTAAAATTTGCGTATTTGGCGGGGCTCCCCTGGTAAAATTCGCATTCCAGGCACTAAATATCATGTTATTTTGGGTCGATTCAACCCGCGGACATGAAAAACAACACGCGGCAACAGTGTAAATGTAATCCAATTCCGCCAGAAAACCACGGACTTGGCAACACTGCATCTGAAGTAATTTGATTCAGCATCTTTATGCCATTACAAGTTGCTTTTGATGTGACAGCAAGACATTTAAATAATAAAGTTCATAGCCTCGCCATCAATATAGGCCTAAATAATATCTTATTTAGATAGCTGGGGAGAAATAAGAGTCTGAGTGGAGATTATGTGTCTTATGAGTTTTGAGGACAATAAAATCGCCATTTTTAATTCAGTGCTTTTATGCAAGTTCATTTGGTCGATGATAATGTCCAGTGGGAGTTTTTTTTTAAAGGGACTATATTCTGCTCATTATTTTTAAAGGGGTCCTCGATTATGATTTCACTTTTTTAACTTTAGTTAATGTGTAATGTTGCTGTTTGATCATAAACAACATCTGCAAAGTTACGACGCTCAAAGTTCAATGCAAAGGGAGATATTTTCTTTTACAGAAATCACTTTTTAAGGACTACAATGAGCTTCTTCCTGGGTTGGTGACATCACAAATCCCAAAATTTACATAAACCCTGCCCCCGAGAACACACAACACTGCGGGTGTTGAACAAAAGATTAACATGACGACACATGCTAGTCGATGAGTTGAATCAACTCCACAGCAACTACATAAATTTATCCACTAACCATTCAGAAACGACCAATCCAAGACCAACTCCTGTCTACTTGAATGGGAAAATCCTGAAATCTCAAAAACTGCTCACATTTACATAACATATTTCAAAATCAGAATCAAAATCTGACATGAACTGTCCGATAAATGTTGTTTCTTATGCTCAAATAGCATTAAAAATACATCACTGGAGTGACTTATTCTGCCATATTGCGCATTGCACTTTCTCCCATTCATAATATGAGTGTATATCTAAAGTCTTTGTTATACGTCAAGTCGAGTGCCTTATACTGTATCCCATGCAGTAAGCTGCTCATTTTGTCAAATATAGTAGGTCATCTGGATGTTGCATATAGAAAAATCACATTTACAACTATACTGTGCACAGTATACATATTATAGTATGCTATTTCAACCATAGCGATGGACTGGGCAATGATAGCACAGGCTTTTTAATGCAGCAAAATTGCGGCCAAGGTTCGTTTTTCTTGACAGCTTGCTACCTAAACTAAATTGCATTAGCCAGATTCCTCTCCAAAAATAGACTAGATTTCATTATTTGCTGTTCTGAGTGTAGCTCTGTACTAACACTACACAAGTGGTGTATGTTTTCAAGAGTCAAGATGAATTACAATACATTTAACCATCATGATGAAACTGAATGTTGTTCGATTGAATAAATCTGGACTTGCATAGTAAATTATAAAACATATCAAAATACAGCAAAAAGCAATACAGATAAAGTAGATCATCTTTAATGAAATGTGAAAAACCAGACGGCACACTGACTGCTGGTTTATCAAGCGTTGCGCCAAACTAATCTGATTGATGTCTGTTAATTCCTCTGAAAACCGGCTAAGATGAGGTTTAATTTGCAGTGGAAGTTTTGCCAGAGTCGGTCATGATGGGACGAGAAACATTAGCCGTTAAGCTCAAGGATTCATCTCCGCAGGACACCACCAGTACAAATGTAGGTCAGAAGACTTGTGTATGTGTGTGTGTGTGACAACTCGCTGTTACACACTTGGCACTGGCCATTTGAGACGTTATAAACGTCCACTAGTCTACATAAACTGAGTGAAAAAGGACCAAATCCGTCCAAAAGCCACATTCATCTCCAAAATGGACCAAAGTAGTAAATATGACTCATGCACTTACATATATACGCCTTTTGAGATGAGATGGGTGAGTAAATGACGACAGTATTTTCGTTTTTATGTAAACTATCCCTTTAAGAGTCCATCATGAGACAGTCTTCATGGTCTACGGCTGTTTGACTCTCACACCATGATTCCAGATCATCTGTCTGGACTTGCCCACATGCCGACCTCTCAAAGGAAAAGCGATCTGACTTCACACTAAGGTCTTTATTACTGAGAAAGAATAACAGGGCTGGTTTGATTGCACTGACATCACCTTTGGAGGGAATAAAATGACATCATGATAATCGAAAAGTCCATGAGGCCTGTGCTTATCATGAAGTTATTATATTGCTTGTTGTGAACTTTGTCCACTTTATCAGTGCTTACAGTCTCTGCTTATGCACATGCAAATTCAGCGCTATCTCTGTGATTCCCGACAACCAGGTCACATGTTGTTTTATGCAGTGGTTGGCATCATTACTTTAAGGTGTTCGGTGATTTTATTATCAAATGCATCAATCATTCACTGGCTTTCATTAGTTTTTCATGTCATAAAATGTATTTTAGACCGAAGCAGTCATAAACCACAGAAGTACAACATGGACTACTGTTTAAAAGTTTGGTGTTTGTGTAATGTTTTTGAAAGAGTTTCTTCTGTTCACCAAGACTGCATTTATTTGATCAAAAATACAGTAATATTGTGAAATATTATAACAATTTAAAATAGCTGAAATTTTCAGCATCATTACTTCAGTCTCCAGTGTCAACTTAATTTAATGCTTACTTGTTGTATAAAACTATTCATTTCTTTAAAAAACATTTTTACTGACCCTAAACTTTTGAACGATAGTGTATCAGTGAATAAACTTTGCCATCTAGTGTATATAATTCCCCACTTGCTGTATGTCTCAGATATACATTTTTGTCTTGTGGATCAATGGAATATAAAAGTCTGAATCTCATGATAAACAGCTCTCATTTCACTCCAAAAGCAAAAGAATTAAGAAAATATATTTTACTTAAAGAGAGACTAAATGTGCAGTATGCACTTTCTTAGAAATGCTGTTGAAAGTGGATCGGACCAAGCAGCACAACACACTTGTAGTGACATTATGATATTTAAAAAATAATGTATTTTGTAAAAAATGTTTCTTAAATAGTAAAATACTTTGTCCAGCTTTTAATTTATGCTGGTGTACATTTTCTGTACGGTATGTATTTTTATTCTGAATCTAATGAGAATCCCCACTGAAAATAATAAATATAATAATAATAATAATAATAAAATGTCTGGATGCATAATGTTAAAATTCAAAAGGGTTCTTAAAGGGGTCATGAACTGCATTGTTTTATTGTTTTATGTTTCATTAGGTGCACTTAAAATGTTAGTATGCTTTTTACATCAAAAATTGTTGTAATTTAGAAATAAAAGGCATTTTTCCTACCCTGATTTTAACCCTCTGATTTGAACTCTCTGTTTTAAGGGGAGTGTCTGCTGTGAGACTTCAGTGGAAATGCCCACTGCTGTGATTGGCTGACATCTTTACATATGAAATAGCTAAGTCTCTCGAAAACTTTTAGCACATTTTTTACTGTTACAGCTCTCAAGGTTAACTAAAAGTTTTGATTATAGCATTATATTTAGATCGTGGCATGAAAGGTTGCAGTGATGAACACTGTAGTCGATCACAGACATGTTTTTGAGTGCATGAAAGCAGCAATCTCATCTTTGAAACTCAATTTCTGCACACTAACAAATGCTTTCATCATCAATCAAGAGATTCGTTGAATAAAACAGGAGTTTTGGCCAGAACTCAGTCACTGATAAACTCACGCTGTTTGATTGACAGCTCCAGCGATTGTTAAGGGAGCATTCTTTAATCGCTTTCTATATATAATTTAATATCATCCTACTAAGAGAAACAATGTGAAGTTGAGTGTTTAGTCACTGGTTTGATTTACTGACACACAGACAAAGATCATCTGACTGTACATGAATCATTAATATCAGATCAGGCATTAGAATGAACACAGTTACTGACATGTTGTTGCATTACTGTCGAATCCATATCGTAAAAGTCTGTTTGCAAAGCCTGCGCCGAAATGCAACTGATTTACCAAAGAATCCACGGTGAAATGTATCGAATACAAATAAATAAAGCTCAACTGAGACATTCACATTGTTGAAAATAAATAACCATATTCCTGCATTAGGATCTTTTGAAAGGTAATGTTATTTTAGTCCTGTATCGCTCTTCTCTCCTCATCATCTCACTAACAATGAGCAGGGCTAACGTTGCAATGATGAAGTAGGCGTTGATTTCTTCTGTGGCGGCGACCTTTCGATGACCTCTTATATATCAAAAGCTCAAGGAAAAGTTGATTTCTCAATTCATGACCCCTTTAAATGTCATAAATACAGGCTTGATTTTCTTTAGGCAAAATAATGTTTCTTTTGATTTTGGGGTGGTTTATGTTATATAGCAGGTTCATGAATGCGATCCTCTCTGAAGGTACGTTTGCATGCGTGCAATACTCACTGGTGATGCTGTTATAGCTGCTGATGGATGAGGTTATCGGTGGAGTCTCATCGGAGTCCACTGAGCCCGTATCGTCATCTTGAGAGCAGCCGGCTTGGATGGCCCGCAGGTAACTGTGGCTTCGAGACCGGAAGCAGGTGGGCGTGGGCAGATCCAAGGCCTCCACCGCTTGAGACTCCACCTGCCCGTAAGCCACGTTGCTCATGTAGCACTGCTCCACCTGAAAGGACACGTGCAGGTTGAAACGACCCGTGCGAAGCCTGCGGGGCAGACGGCCGCTGCCCACCCACAAGCGTGCCTCGCATGGGGAGAGATGGGGCCGCCGCTTTAGGGTGGACTGGTGCATTGTCGTGCGGACACGAAGAGGAAACGGCTCTAAATCCAACAGAAGATTTCCATGCTTTAGTGAATCTTGAGTGGTTTCCATTTAGTCTATGCAACAAATGAGTAACTAAAGCAGGACACACAAATAATTTACAAAGGAATTTGCTTTTTTGGCAGTGCCAATGTAGCAGCTCTTAAACCTGAAATTTTTTTGTCCTCTCTTTTTTTTCCAAATCCATCAGGAATAAAGCAGAGAAAATGCTTTAGAAAGTCACCGAACTCTTCTGTGATTCAACTGACCTTTAAGTCTTTCCCAACTATTCTGCAAGCAAAACACAATCACGGTTCAAACTCTCTTGGTGCCTGCTGGGAAAGGAAAAGCAGCGGTAGTTTTTAAGCCTGAATGAGTTTAGATGGTGAAGAGTAAAGAGAAACTTTGCGTTTGTTCATCCAGCAGGTGATACTTCTCACAGGGACACAACAGAACTAGGAGGTTTGTGTCTGTTTGTCCTGACAATTAAAGGCAAACAAATCGAAAAAACATACCAAGCTGCAGTAATTACAGTGACTTTTGAAAGAGCTCATTGGATTAAAAATCACAAGATAATTCCTAGAAAAAGTTTTCTTGACTTCTTTCCCTTTGATTCAAGCAATCTCTCTCTCCGACAGCGTTCTTCCAATCTCAGAAACAACTTTTCCATAAATTGACCATCAGTCTTCACAATAATCCCAAGCAAGCAAAACAGATCTTCAAAAAAAAAAATCAAAAAAATCAAATTCTCTTTCCTCTTAAAAAATCAGCGACATTTCAGACCCTCGACTGGCTTCACACGTCTTGATGTCCTCATCAGTATATTAAGAGAGAATGTAGGCGAACGCCCAAGTATCTCCTCCCGATAACATGCTCTCAAACTGATTTCCCACCCTCCACGTCTCCTTAAACTAGCTTAAGGATGTCGTACAGCATTTTTAATCTGGAACACTCTGTTCCTGCAGGTCAAGTAAACAGCAAAACCTCTCTGACACATTTCAGCATTTGCTCTGTGATGTGGAACGGAACGATTTACAAGACTAAACAGAAATAGACTTTTACATCTTCTGAAGAAAATGTGAGTAAAACTCTCTGCTAAGATGGGTGGTTGCCAGGGTGTTGCCATGTGGCTACTAGGCTGTTTTGGGAGTTGCTAGAGTGTGCTAGGTGTTGCTATGGTGTTGCTACTGTATGTGGTTATTAGAATGTTCTGGGGGGTGATATGATGTTGCCATGTAGTTGATAGTGTGTTTCTATGTGGCTGCTAGGGTCTGGGGTTTCTATGTTTTTTCTAGAATGTTCTGGAGTTGCTATGTTGTTACTAGGGTGTTCTAGGGATTGCTATGGTAATGTTGTGTGTTTACTAGGGTGTTGATATGTGGTTTTTATGGTGTTTTGGGTGTTTCTGTGTGGTTAATACTAGGGTGTTCTAGGGATTGCTGAGGTGTTGCTATGTGGTTTCTAGGGTGTTGATATGTGGTTCTTAGGGTGTTTTTAATGGGGGGGGGGTTCTGTGTGGTTACTAGGGTGTTTTCGGGACTGCTGAGGAGTTGTTATGTGGTTGATAGGGTGTTCTAGGGTTGCTAGGGCTGGGTATGTGGTTCTTAGGGTGTTTATTTGTAGGGGGGTTCTACTGTATGTGGTTAATAGAGTGTTCTAGTGATTGCTGATGTGTTGCTATGCGGTTGATAGGGTGTTCTAGGGGTTGCTAGGGTGCTGATATGTAGATCTTAGTGTGCTTTTGTGTGTGTGGGGGGGGGGGTTCTATGTGGTTAATAGGGTGTTCTAGTGATTGCTGAGGTGTTGCTATGTGGTTGATAGGGTGTTCTAGGGGTTGCTAGGGTGCTGATATGTGGATCTTAGTGTGCTTTTGTGTGTGTCTGTGGGAGGGTTCTATGTGGTTACTAGGATGCTCTAGGTATTGCTGAAGTGTTGCTATGTGGTTGCCAGGGTGTTCTAGGGGTTGCTAGGGTGTTGATATGTGGTTGCTAGGGTGTTTTAGGGTTGCTAGGGTGTTGCTATATGGTTCTTAGGATTTTTTTTGGGAGGGGGGTTCTATGTGGTTACTAGGATGCTCTAGGGGTTGCTAAGGTGTTGCTATGTGGTTGATATGGTGTTGATATGTGGTTGCTAGGGTGTTGGTGTGTGTGTCTGGGGGGTTCTATGTGGTTAATAGGGTGTTCTAGGGTTTGCTGAGGTGTTGCTATGTGGTTGCTAGGGTGTTGCTATGTGGTTCTTTGGGTGTTTTTTGTGTTGTGTGTGGGGGTGGTTCTATGTGGTAACTTAGGGTATTTTTTATGGGGGGGGAGGTTCTATGTGGTTACTAGGATGCTCTAGTGATTGTTGAGGTCTTGCTGTGTGGTTGCTAGGGTGTTGCTATGTGGTTCTTTGGGTGTTTTTTGTGTTGTGTGTGGGGGTGGTTCTATGTGGTTACTAGGATGCTCTAGGGATTGCTGAGGTGTTGCTATGTGGTTGATAAGCTGTTGCTATGTGGTTGCTAGGGTGTTCCAGGGGTTGTTAGGGTGTTTATATGTGGTTCTTATGGTGTTTTTTGTTGTTCTAGGGATTGCTGAGGTGTTGCTATGTGGTTGATAGGGTATTCTAGAGGTTCCTAAGGTGTTGATATGCGGTTCTTAAAGTGTCATATGAGGTTTCTATATGGTTATTATGGTGTTCTAGGGACTGATATAGTGTTGCTACTGTATGCAGTTTCTAGGGTATACTCGGGGTTGCTAAGTGGTTGATAGAGTGTACTGGAGGGTGCTGTGGTGTTGCTATGTGGTTGCTAGAGTGTTCTAGGGTTTGCTGTGATGTTGCTATGTGGTTGCTATGGTGCATCTGTGTGCTTAGGATGTTCAGGGGTGTTGCTAGGGTGTTGCTATGTGGTTGCTAGGTTGTTCAGGGGGTTGCATATGTGGCTATTAGGGTGTTCTGGGGGATGGCGCGATGTTGATATATGGTTTCTAGGGTGTTCTCTGGGTTGCTATGTAGTTACTACAAGGGTATTCTGGGGGTTGCTTTGGTGTTGCAAGGGTGTTCTGGGGGTTGCTATAGTGTCATAAGGGTGTTCTAGGGGTTGCTATAGTGTTGTAAGGGTGTTCTAGGGGTTGCTGTGGTGTCGTAAGGGAGTTCTGGGGGTTGTTATGATGTTGTAAGGGTGTTCTAGGGGTTGCTATGGTGTTGCGTGTTTCTAGCTGTGGATTGAGTCCCTCCTTCAATGCAAGTCTGTGAGTTTTTTTACCACATGAAAATTGCTTCTGATCACTTTCTGTTTCTCTTGGGATAACGTGCCCAAGTTAATTGTGCATTAAACTAAGTATTAAAAATTACAATGTGTTAGCAATAATAACAGTGATTCTTTTATGATTTGAAATAAATTAAATGAGGTCTGTGACCTGTCTCATGGTAGACCCTCGTCCCAGCGTGGCGCAGCGTGGACCGAATCCCCCATCAGTGTCCCAGTGCTGCAGACCCGCGTCACCGGGAGCCATCAAACAGTCCAGGTTATCCAGGCTGCGATTGGTGGAGACCTCGCATAGGGACGGCAAACAGCTGAGAGAAGAGAATGAGTGCAGGATCACAATGCATTCAACAGGAAATCTTCACATCCTTCTCCCTTTTGTCAAGCAGCCAATAACATGTGACTTTATTTTTAGTAGCTTCATAGACGAGGTGAGCGAGAGCCAGGTGCAGGATGTTAGGAACACTTCTGACCAAGCTAAAAAAATAAATAAAGTTTAGTGAGGATTCAGCCAGGATTCTAGTGGAGGTGGACGTCGTGCATCGGGGTGTTTTGTGGGGAATTTTATGTCGTGTTTTAATAACATAGAGTGAGAATGTGTCACGTAACCAGGTGGGGGCGGGGCTAAAACACTAACCTGTGCAGGTGCGGCACTGAGGCGGCGCTCTGCAGAGGAGACCAAACCACTCCGAACTGCTCCCGCATGAACGGACAGGGACTCTGTCTGCTAGTGAGTGTATAGGAAGGGTGGGCCGTTACACGGACCGTTGAACATCAATGTCTGCTGTTTGTTTCTAAGATTCATCAACACTGACTCGACTGAATACTGCATGACAAACGCTAGTATGCGATAAACAGAAACGTCATCTTATGCTGAGCAATTCACAGGGATTTTTACAAGTATTATTTAATGTTAAATGATACAGTCCAAAGTCTAAATCTACTCTTTTCCCTACTCATAAAATCTGGTCGACAAAAATGCTGTTCTTGGAGCATCGAGGATGTTGACATGGCACTGCAATTCACTCATCTCTCTCAACAAAGTAACAAAGTAGATCAAAATGATCAATTTTAATCCATGTAAATAGATACCAGGACTCCAGAATATTAAAGTCACATGTTCTTCAGGGTTCCCACTTTTTTTAACCAATGAATTTGCATGACTTTTCCAGTCGTCTGTGATTTATTTCATATGATTTAGGAATTCTTTGAATTCATGCTTTTGAAAAATTCATTTTCAACATACCGCTTTTGAAATGCCAATAAAAATGCCAATAAAATATTGTTTAAATATTATGTGTGTGTGTGTGTGTGTGTATATATATATATATATATATATATATATATGTAATTCAAAAGTGGTATGTTGAAAATGATTTTTCAAAATGAGTTTAATGAATATATATTAAAATTCTAATGTATATTTCTGAGTATTTGTTTATTTCTATAACCATAACAAATATTATTAATTATTATACAAATATTTGTATGAATTATGATTATTTATGAATTTATTATTATACACAAATTTGTAAAAAATTACAATCATGTGAGTTTTATATGTCTCCTTAAAGGTAACAAAGTAGATCAAATTAATAAATTTGTTTTAATAAATAAGTTTTAGGTTCCCACTCTTTTTATTGAGTGAATTTTCATGACTTTTTCAGTAATCCATGATTTACTGGATAAGGATTAATAATAAATATTTTTTTAAATATTTTATTCAAAATATTAAATATAATATTAATATTATATTTAATATTATATAATATTAATATTAAATATTTTAGAGCTTGACATAACTTTAAAAAAGTATATTTATTATAAAATGGCCACAGATTACACTCTTTTTAACCAATGAATTTGCATGACTTTTCCAGTCTTCCGTGATTTACAGGATATATATATATATATATATATATATATATTAGTTTTTGTAAGTGTTGTTTTGTCTTATTTTAAATCATGTGTAAGTTTGTTGAAGCCCTGGTTGAGAACCACTACATATGTGTAGTATGTAGTATATACTTCCTACTACTTTTTAAAAAATAGTATGCATTATGTACACAGTAAGCATTATGCAACATGCATGTTTAATTCAACGAGTGGCATTTCTAATGGAAGTTTGTGTAAAAGCATCTTTACTCTTTACAGTTTGATAAATGTCCCAAAAAAGATGTTTATTACACATGAAAAGCAGAAGACCATTTAATCTCACCATCTAGGAGAAACAACTGAGATATTAAAGATTTCACCTTTGTATTTTTTCTTTGGCTATGGAGAAAGTGAGTCATGTTTAATGAGTATAAAGATTATTTGGACTTCTGATATGGAGTTTTAAAGCAACTAATCAACCTGTCAACATGCTGCCATCTGCTGGTCGCAGTGAAAATACTCCTGATGGCATCATTGAGATGTTCAGTAATGCACCTCATGTGTTGTGTCCAGCAGTTACCACAGAGAGAATCACATTTAAAGTTACTTTGTGTCTGTTTAATTGTAAAACAGCTGCAGATGAGTGTGTGCATGTTGTGGTTCATGTGTTTCACTCACTTGCGCGGTGGTAAAGGCGGCTGCTGCTCGCTGAGAGACTGCTGGGTGGCCTTCAGGTAGCTCTGTCGTCGGGCGGCGGTCTTGGGCGAGGGTTTGGGTGAAGGGGGTCCGTCTGAGTCGTCGCTGTCCTCCACGTCTCCCATGGCTTTAACATAACTGCCGCTGCGCATCCGCCT
This sequence comes from Megalobrama amblycephala, assembly GCF_018812025.1. NCBI lineage: Eukaryota > Metazoa > Chordata > Actinopteri > Cypriniformes > Xenocyprididae > Megalobrama > Megalobrama amblycephala. The sequence continues at coordinate 3,761,594 of NC_063067.1, forward strand.
GCACGGGATCTCGCCTGCGCCCCCTGCCTTACCCAGCGTCCCGCTCCACTCACCTGTAGGCACCTGCTGAAAGACTTACACTTACAATACACTCACACTACCCACAATGCCTCTGGGTCAAAGGATCACAAATAAAACTTGAAATGAAGTGTAAAATGCATGTGAAAAATTCTTTGCATTCATGCTGGTTTTATGTTTTTTTTAAAATCGTGTTTTTAACATACAACTGTTGAAATGCCATTCAAAAGTACATCAAATTATTGTTGAAATATTATTTACATATAATACTTCAAATTTTATTTTCAAATTTGTAACAAATATTTGTATTTTTTTTAATAATCAGTATAGAAATGTTTGTTTGTTATTATTGCACTTATTTGTGTATTTATTATAATACAAATTTTTGTAAATATTTCAAATTTTGCTAAAATATTAATATATTTTTAGATTCAAATTTAGCTAAAATATTTAATAAAACATTTTTACAAATATGTATTATTATTTTACACAAAATATTAATAATACTTTTTTTCACAAATGTTTTGATTTATTACTTTCATTATTGTTGCATTTATTAATAATTATGTATTTATTATTATGCAAATATTTGTAAGAATATTTACTGTTATTATCTGAATTTTTTCAAAATAATATTATAGTTTTAACAAATATTTATTATATTTAGCATTATAATTTAATATTATTTAAATTCAAAAATAGGTAACACAATAATAATTATATCATTGACCCATTTAAAAATAAATAAAAAAATGAGTAATAAAAAAAGTGATATGAAGTGCTTATTTGGTATTATAATCAATCATTTTTTGTGTATTTATTATCATACAAAAATATTTGTAAATATTTCACATTTTGCTAAAATATTTACTAATATCTTTTTAGAAATATGTATTATTTTTATACATAAAATAAGACAAATTAAAGTTGTTTTTTTAACAACATTTGAAATGGTGTTTATGTTCAATTATTGTTCAAATATGATTTTTTTTAATAAATTCAAATAGTTCAATTAATTCATATATATTTTTACAACAAATATGCATTAATATTATACAAATATTTGTATTTATTATTATTGCATTAAAGCAATAATGTTTGGCATTATAATTGATGTTATAATTCAAACACACCCTGTTATGAAATCTTGTATGCGTTATCCTAGTAATATTTGCCAAATATTATAAATAATATATACAAATATCAAGAAACCCATCTCTTTACTTCACTGTTTCTCTCACACATTAAAGGGTTAGTTCACCCAAAAAATGAAAATTCTGTCATTAATTATTCACCCTCATGTCATTCCAAACCCATAAGACTTTCGTTCATCTTCAGAACACAAATAAAGGTATTTTTGATGAAATTTGGGAGATTTCTGTGCCTGCATTAAATGTCTGTTCGCCAAAAACTCACCTAAAACATGTAAAAACATTCATAAAGATATTGTAAATTAAACCCATTATGAATCAGGCGGTTTAATCCAAGTGTTCTGAAGGGACACAATCACTTTATACGCTTTTATTCACATAAAAACATTGATCAGTGACTGTACATAGAGGACTCAAATATGGTAAACAGAAGCTCAACCATACTTGCTTAACGACGAAAGTCTTACAAGTTTGGAATGAATAAAGGATGACAGAATTCTCATTTTGGGGTCTGTTTGTCACCTGTAGGAAGTTGCAGGTCATCTCCTGTCCGTGGCAGGACTTGGACTTGAGCAGGGTCCGGTTGACGGTGGCGGAGCCCTTCTGTAGCACCTGTCTGGCCTGACTAAGGGTCAGCGTTGACCAGGAGCCTCTCTTGACCAGCACGCTGTCCCCTGTTTGGCCACCGGAGGGCGGCAGACTGACCTGCGGCTTGAGGTCACCGCTGCTCTTGGACGATTTGAGCGAGTGCGCCGCGATGGTGTTGTAGCCCTGCGGATGCGGTCTGGGTGCCGCTTGACTGTCCGACACGGCTCTGCCCAGTGTCATCATGCTGAGAGGGTTTCGATACGCAACCGCCAGTGGGCCGGCGGCAGGTTGAGTCGGGGGATCGTCCTCTAAGCCGTCGTCCGAGCTCCAGAAGCCTGAGAGATTGGGCCGCGGACGCCGTTTGGTGCCTTCAGTCTTGGCGCGGTCTTTGCTTTTGCTCCGCCGGGTCGCTTTTGCCGCGTCACCGGCGGTTATGCTCCCTTTCACCGCCGAAACCTCCAGAGATTGCGACTTGGCGAAGAGTTTCTGGACGGACTGGACCAGGTTTCGGATGCGGCTGGGACTCTCGCTGCGCTGCTTGGAGCCGCGGCTGCGCCGGTGGAACTGCAGCGTGCTGAAGCCGTCGCGCTGCAGCGGTAGGTGGCGCTCCAGCTGGTCCAGCAGGTTGGCCGGGAGCCGGTTCATCTTGGCGGCTGCTGCGGATGAGATGGTGGCCGTGCCGCTGCTGATCATGGCGGGGGCGCCCAGTCCCAGGCCCAAACCCATGGACATGGAAGATGTGAGGGTGCCAGCGCGACTGCCTGTCTGAGCCACACAACCCTGCTGAGACAAACCACATCATCACGAAATCACGTGAAAATTATGCAGATATACTAGACCAGGGGTGCAAAACCCAGCCCTGAAGAGTTTAACCTTTAGGATTAGTTCACCCAAAACTGAAATTTCTGTCATTAAAGGATTAGTTCACTTTAAAATGAAAATTACACTCAAGCCATATGACTTACTTCTTTCTGAGGAGCACAATCCTAGTTATATTAATAAATATCTTGATGCATCCAAGCTTTATAATGGCAGTGAACGGGAGCAACGAGTATGTAGCTCAAGAAAGTGCATCCATCCATCATAAACGTACTCCACACAGCTCCAGGGGGTTAATAAAGACCTATTGAAGCGAAGCGATGCGTTTGTGTCGGGTGTGCCTCATACGTCTTGAAAAGTGAAGCTGCGGGTTCTTTGATCGCCTCCTGGTGGCTGGATGCAGTTCAGGTCATAACAAGCGGCAACCTCCCCCTTTCTCTCGTGAAGCCAATACGGAAGTAACTTAAACTGCGATTCATCGACTGGCCGCTAGGGACAGGCTCCAAAAGAGAGCAGAATCTCATAGAGTCCCATGTTAAATTGGCCAAGTTTATAGCAGAAAAAAACATGTTTACAAGTTGGTTCAAATTGTGGTTTTGGTCTATACTGCTATTTTTGCCCTTCATGACAACTCTGAGGGGGGTGAATTTTTTTATAACTTATCCGTTTAAATTATATTAAGCCTTAAAGTTCTGCATAATTAAGGGCCGCGGCCTCATTTACGCGTCAAAACTGCTGTTCAGAACTCTATGGGTGACGTCACGGACGCTACGTCCATATTTTTTTACAGTCTATGGGTCATAAACCTCGCCCTCTCCATTCAAACGAACGGGAATGAGTCAAAACAAAAAAATAAATTACACTTCAAATAAAATTTTCCAAAGGATGGTTTTAGTCATTTAAGGTAGTTGTTATCACGTTGATATATATTCAATTGTTCGTTTTTGTGATAAGTTTGATTTTAGCTAGCAATTTGATGCTATAGAAACAGGGCGTGTCGTTTTGATTGACAGTTGTGATTGACAGCTTCTCTGAGGACTGTCGGAGCTTCGAGGGGAGATTGAAAATATATAACTAACTATTAATTTTCGATTTCTGTGTTATTTCACACCGACAAAAGGAGTTGTTCAGCGGTAAACTGTACTGACCGACCTACAGGATCTGACGGATCCTGTAGGTCGAACTTTTTTTGGTAACGTTAACATTAATAAATGTTATTAGTTAAGATAACTCGCCTAACGTTAGCCATGATGGGAAAAAGCAGGTGATCGTTATCTGGCAGTTACTAATTATTTTTATGGATATAAAATAATAATTAGCAGGACAAAACTAATGATAGCCTACTCTAATTAATTATACAGCACTGTCTACAGCAATCGATCTCCTGTAACGTTAGCTGAACTTTATTTAAAATGGCAGGACCGTTTCTGACATTTTAGAGTTGTTTCTAGTGGCATATTATATTGAGTTTATCAACTGAATTTGCTGTTTCAAAAATATTATTGCTCTAGAAACAGAATAGCCTATTATTTTATAGGTAGAATTTTAAATTGTGTATAATTTATATAGCCTATTTAAAATACATCAGTGATGACGCAGTCGTCTGGGCGGAAGTTTGATACCGCGACTCCGCCTCCGGCTCCACTGACAATTCCTTCTGCACATGCCCAGGCTCCAAACTGATGTTTTTTGTGTAACATGTCACCGTGCATCGTCGTACGTTTTACATTCAGTTCATTACAATGGAAGGAAGCGGCGTTGCGTCGTCCATCTTTTTTACAGTCTATGGTTTGTGCAAGAAAAATATCCATATTTAACAAGTTATAAAGTAAAATAACTAGCTTCTGCCAGACTGCCTTCTGAATTCAACTTAGGAAGAAAGTGCAACGCCTCTCGCAGTTTAAAACGCTTACGCTACGTCCTACATCTTCCATATTCAATTTACGAAAAAAGCATGACTGACGCGACGTGACCTTTCCATCGTGATTACGTAATGCGTGGCACATCGCAGAGCAGTGCAAGACGAGCATTTGTGGTTAAAAAGTATATACATTTTTATTTTATTTTTTTTAGAAAATGACCGATGGTTTCTCTAGATAAGACTCTTATTCCTCATCTGGGATCATGTAGAGCTCTTTGAAGCTGCACTAAAACGGACATTTGGACCTTCAACCCGTTGAACCCCAGTGAAGTCCACTATATGGAGAAAAATCCTGAAAATGTTTTCCTCAAAAACATTAATGTCTTTTCAACTGAAGAAAGAAACACATAAACATCTTGGATAACATGGGGGTGAGTAAATTATCAGGAAATTTAAATTCTGAAGCAAACTAATCCTTTAAAGCAGGATTCTTTTGGATAATGTTTTGTAACTCAATGGCTGTGGCAGTACCTGCGTGTACTCGCTCTGCTCCGGCTGGCTGGTGTAGTGCAGCCGTGGGAAGGTGCTGCTGTTGGTCAGCTGGTTGTTTAGAGGCAGCAGGCAGTCCGACTGCAGGGTCGTCGGGGTGGAAACTGGAAAATGATGGAAGTGAGGATCCAGAGTGCCATAATGGTTGACGGTGGGGCTCAGGAGGTAGGTGGCGTGGGGGTCCGGGGCCAAGGGACACAAGGGCTCCTGGGGGCCCGCGGTGGGGTCACAGCTGTCTGACAGATGTCGGCTACGGTTGGCCCCTAAGCTTTTCATGGTTGCTGTGGAGGGTCCGTCCTAGAACATGCTCCCAGATGAAGAGAGACTGCGGCCCTGGAGGGCGACCCCTAGAGGACAGAGAGAGCATACACACATGCACATGTGAATAAGTGCACACTAGTTTTCTAAAGTCATGTTTACAGGGTACCAGAATGATACAACCAGCGTTGTTAATGGTAAATAAAACTAAAACTATTCTAACGATTCTGAACTGCTGAAACGAGTCTTCAGTAATTCCAGTCTCACTTCCTGTTACAAACCTAACAATGTAACTGATAATACCAGTCTATGGTCTTCATTGGCTGCTTCAACATCTATTTTGACCCTCAAACACTGTAGCTGCAGCTGAGACTGGAAGAGTTTGGCTTGTGTTGTCGACATGTCGAGAAGATGCTGTTTTCTGCTACTAAAGCAAATCCACTTTGCAGCACTTTAAAATGATGAGGACTCACGCTGAAATTGATACGATAAAACAAATGTTGGTTTTAACCATGGTTACAGTTCGGATCACTGTGTATCAAATGCTGAGGAAGATAAGGATCTAAAATTCAGATAAGGTAATGGGCGTTTAGTTTCCGACATGCGCTGTAAACGGTGGACCAATCACAACAGACTTGGCCATCTGAACGATCAGAGTAGAGTAGACCAATCACAACACACTGGGACATCTGACCAATCAGAGCAATGGAAGCTCTCGAAAAGGCGGGGTTTAGAGAGACGGAATCCTTTATCAAACCATTTCGGACACTGTGAGAAAAGAATAGATGCTGCAATGGATATTATGAGAAAATTAAAGGTGCCCTCGAATGAAAAATTGAATTTATATTGGCATAGTTGAATAACAAGAGTTCAGTACATGGAAATGACATACAATGAGTTTCAAACTCCATTGTTTCCTCCTTCTTATGTAAATCTCATTTGTTTAAAAGACCTCCGAAGAACAGGCGAATCTCAACATAACACCGACTGTTACGTAACAGTTGGGATCATTAATATGTACACCCCCAATATTTGCATATGCCAGCCCATGTTCAAGGCATTAGACAAGGGCAGCCAGTATTAACGTCTGGATCTGCACAGGTGAATCAACAGACTAGGTAAGCAAGCAAGAACAATAGCGAAAAATGGCAGATGGAGCAATAATAACTGACATGATTCATGATAACATGATATTTTTAGTGATATTTGTAAATTGTCTTTCTAAATGTTTCGTTAGCATGTTGCTAATGTACTGTTAAATGTGGTTAAAGTTACCATTTGCACACTTGCAGTCTGTATAATGCACAAACACAATTTCATTCTTTATAAATCTCTCCAACAGTGTGTAATGTTAGCTTTAGCCACGGAGCACTATCAAACTCATTCAGAATCAAATGTAAACACCCAAATAAATACAATACTCACATAATCCGACGCATGCATGCAGTATGCATGATGAACACTTTGTAAAGATCCATTTTGAGGGTTATATTAGCTGTGTGAACTTTGTTTATGCACTGTTTAAGGCAAGCGCGAGCTCCGGGGGCGGAGAGGGCGAGCATTTAAAGGGGCCACAGCCTGAATCGGCGCATTTCTAATTATGCCCCAAAATAGGCAGTTAAAAAAATTAATTAAAAAAAATCTATGGGGTATTTTGAGCTGAAACTTCACAGACACATTCAGGGGACACCTTAGACTTATATTACATCTTGTAAAAAAACATTCGATGGCACCTTTAAAGTGTTTTTGTTTGTTTTTTTACCTTGGATGCATGTAAACCTATTATAGGAGACTCCAAAACAAAATTAGGTACCCTTAAAATAGCATAAGGGGCACTTTAAATTGTAGTAATATTTCATAATATTACTGTATTTTTATCAAATAAAAGCATGCCTTGGTGAGCAGAAGAGACTTTTTTTTAGAAACATTAATAAATCTTACTGATCCCAAACTTTTGAATGGTAGTGTATGTCAGCGATTCATTATATGACGATCAAATAATGGATATAAGCATTACAACTGGGCACATATCCAGCTGTGCCGTGCCATCCAGCACACTCTTAAAACATTTATGCATTTGGCAGAGAGTTTTATTTATTTTTATAAATAAAACACAGCACCATATTACAGCATTATATATGGACTAGACTTCAGGATGCACGTCAAAAGTCTGCCTATGTCAGAGCTCTGAGTGTACATCTTCATTATATCAGCACACAACACAGTCAATGGCACATAATGTACAAAAACATTTGTCAAGGTTTTATGCATGCAAATTCTTACAAATCAAACTGTCTCATGCTCACATCATGCGCTCATGAATCTAGCGTCCCCGTTGTCTGCGAGTCACTCTTCCCATTGACATTCATCGCTAGATGAATATGTGAGTCACACTCATCGGGAGCCGAATCGCACGAGACATTGACTCTGAACCGACGGAGCCCCATTCACAAAACCGCCAGCTTCTATCGGCTGTTTTCATCTGTCATTACTGCACGCCGCAGTCGGTCTCAATGGGGCCGGCGCGATGAGTCACGGCGCCGTCAAAGAGCCTGAAAACCTCGTTAGCATTCAGCCCGCAGCTGCACCTCCTCCCGACCGGGCCCGCGCTCGGCCCGTGACATCAGCGCGGATCAGCCAGAGCTGCAGAGACGCTTTACAAACACCTCACACACGTTTAGGAGGAAATGAGTGACTCGACAGTCATTTTTGCACAATTTGAGAGCCACCAACTGGGCTGAAAATAAAAAAGAAATCACATGTCGTGGTGAGACGTGTTTTGTGAGTATAATGTGAAACTCACGTGAGGAAATGTCACTCCAGCGACCTTTGACCGTTAGAATAAAAATTCAGTCACCTTATACTAACCATCATGTCATTTGGGGTTTAAATTTAGGTTTACTTGATTATCCATTAATCATTTCATATTAAAATCATGTTAAAATGTATCAAATATGATCATCTGGCTTTTAAGGAAGGTCTATTTGTTCATCTGTCACTCATCAATGTATTGCATTGCATTGTATGTTTTAAAACTACAGAGCTTTGATCATAAAACTAAGCATTTAAATATATCTTAATAAGACATTATTGGCAGATATAGAGTGACGACTGATATTTATATTTTTATGTAAGTAGCCTGTTATGCTGTTATAAAAATCACATTACAAGCAATCTGAATTTCATCGTACTTTTTGACCATATATCAGCATCTGCATCATATTTCATATTTTTGCCTCCGAATAAAATAATTTTTTTTATTATCCTCAAATGTACACTCTAAAAAATAAAACATTGGTTCAACAAAAAAAAAAATGTTAACGTTTTCCACTAGAATTTTTAACTTGGGAGAATTACATTAATTCAAAGCAATATTTTGAGTTGATCCAACATAATGCTTTAAGTAAGGTGAAGATGTTTTTTGCCACAATAAAAACACATTTCTAAGTAACATGAACTTAATAATTGTCAACATGAATGCAACTATTTAAGTTGATCCAACATAATGTTTTAAGTAAGGTGAAGACGCTTTTTGGACACAATAAAACGCATTTCTAAGTAACATGAACTTACCAAGCACCGCTTGTCACCATGATGGTAAATCTCCAAAAACCCACATTAACAGAAACTCTTCTAAATTAGCATAACAAAACACTAATTACTGCTAAATCTCCCTTACCATTAATCTTGTGCAAAAAACATTATATAACACTTAATTTTAGCATTTACTTTCAAGTGCCATGGGCAAAGCATGATGGGAAATATAAATCCCAGCCCAGTTTCACTTAACTTAAGTTCGTCTAAATTAAAAGAAGTGTTCATACAACTCAAAACAATGAAACACGTTTACACGTCATCAGATTGTAGTTTACATTAACAGAACTTAAAATTAAATACATTTTTGATTAAATGTTAAACTATGACAAGTCATGATAGTATATCGAATCAATAGGCATAATTTGTGTCATCCAAGCTCAATAAAATAACAATTACAAATAAAAAGTCTAACAGCATTTCAGAACTTGATTTTTTATTTCACAACAATATATATATATATATATATATATATATATATATATATATATATATATATATATATATATATATATATATATATATATATATATATATATATATATTTAAGTAATGACTAAAGGTCCCTGAATTAGTTATAGTGTATCAGCTCCATATTCTTACTATATAATATTATATAAACTATTAAAAAGCCTGATGTATCAAAATATAATACTTGATACTTTTTTTTGTCATACATTTCATATAAAGTTTAAATAGGTAAGAAATGAGTTTAAATGCTGGAATGTGTTTCATCTAAACACATTCAGTCTGGTTTTACCTCTTAGAAAAGCCTCACAACACTGAACCTCTGAATTTAAAGGGGACCTATTATGCCCCTTTTTATAAGTAATATAAGTCTCTGTTGTCCCCAGAATGTGTCTGTGAAGTTTCAGCTCAAAATACCCCACAGATCATTTATTATAGCATGTTGTAATACCCATTTTTGAGTGGATAGAAAAACATGCTGTTTTTGTGCATGTGTCTTTAAATGCAAATGAGCTGCTGCTCCCCACCCCACTTTTCAGAAGAGGGCGGAGCCTACAGCTCATGCCTCGGATACTCTGCCAATAACTAACAAAACATTTGTTTGGTTTTGATCATCATCTCTATTGCAGCCAAGTTCGCATATAAGTTGCGCTTAAATTGTCAAATACTCACAAGGTTATGTCAAAAACACACAAAGCTCATAAACACAGTTATGTCTGTGAACGAAAACAATGGAAAGAAATCGCATGTGTATATTAGAGCTGTGTATTAAAGTGACAGCAGTGTAATATACAATACCTACTGTTGTTAATATGAACCAAACAACAAAAGAAAAACTGAAAATCACTCACTGTTCTTGACTGAATAACTTTAGTACTTTTAATAAGAATACATTTCTTACTTGAATGATTGTGTACAGCTCACTCAAGGGGAGTGGCTAAGCTAATAGGGTGGAGTCCGTCAGCAGCCATGGGCGGGGCTTCTCTTACATAAGAGTAGGGGGAAATCTGGAACTGCTTATTTGGAGAGACTTTTATGATTTATGGGGAGTATTAAAAAAAAAAGGAGTAGGTAGATTTTTACCATTATAGGCTGGTGGACACACATCTGTGTTCAAACACCTTATAAAAGTGAATTTTGCATAATAGGTCCCCTTTTAAAGCAAGGACACATGCCAGCAGGAAGTCCTACCTTCCTCAGCTCACACTGAGACGGCAGCCTCTGTGATCATTAGCCCAGCGCTCCTCTCTATCCCGAACACAGCTGGAAACACAACGATGTCATGAACAATGACAGTACTGAGACAGACTGTCAAAACAGCATACTACGATACTACTAGGGATATTTCTGCAGTATATAGTATGTACTGTACTATGTTTCCAACCTATTTTGGGCTCATTTTAAGCCAGCCATATAGTATTTTTTTGAAACAATAGTTGAGTTAAATAACACTACCAATCAGGTTGGTCAAACATTTAACCCAATTGCTGGGTTGGACCATTTTCAACCCAACTTGGGTTGCTTTTAACCCAACATTTTTAGAGTACATAATCATTATTAACTAAGATTAATAAATGCTTTATAAGTATTTGTCATTGTTAGTGCGAAAATGATGTGCGAAACTAAGATGGACCATCTGCGGCCGGTCATTTAAAGCAGTTATCCCCTCTGGAGATGATTAAAGCCTTACACGGACCTGTCAGGTTTAGAAAGTCATTAACGGCCCTTTGATGGATCTATGGGCTGCGTTTAACAAACTAAATAGGAACCAGGAAAATGATAGACGTTACGAACGAGGCCGTAAGATAATGACTGATCCAGGGCGGCTAAGACTCCTCGGCTTATTCTAATGAGGAAGAGCAGAGTCTGCAGATCCAACTGTTTCCAGATCAGTGCTTATTATTGCCATAAGCGGATAATGAGAGTTTCAAAAGGCTGGGATATGGAAGTGCAATGAACGATGAACTGAGATAATTCCCTTCCGTGATACCGAGTCAGGGCTTATGGGTCCTGATTAGACACTGAGTGCTTATATAGAAAAAGCTAAACTTCTCTTTTGCTTTCAAATTTCTGTTATAATCTTCATTATGTGTTGGTGAAGTTACTGACTTGGGAGACTATTGAGCTTTGATAAAATAAAATAAATTAATTTTAAATGATAATTTATTATTAATTATTATTATTAAAAATTGAGTTAAAGTTTTCTGAAGGTTCTAAAACATTTTTTTTTTTTCAATATTTTGAAGTACTGAAATTCTGTTTATATGTGTATATCAGGATCGTGCGCTGAGGTGTCTTTGTGTGCACACTTCAAAGATCGATTTGTTTACATCAGCATGAGTTTGAAAATCACATTTCATTGGTTCACTCATGCCATCGAGAATTCGCTATGTATATTCTCAAAGTTGGAACGCTGCACTACAATGATACCAAACTTGAGCTCAGAGGAAGCATCAGTCGTCTAGAAGCGAGCAGAGAAAAACTGCATTTTTCATGGACAAAGGAAAGGTACTCCTCTCAGAAGACACGTAATCAGCCTGTGCCGTTCTTTAAATATTAAGTTAAATAATTTATTAATAATAATGTATTGTTATCACAACTCATGAGGAAGACGTCGTTAGCGTAGATGAGTGACCATGGGTGATGCGCTTATAAGTCGGCAGTGATTATGTCCATACACAGGACAAACAGGAGTGGTGAGAAGGGCCGAGTCTTGGTGGACATTGATGGTAATTGGGAAGGGCGGTGATGTTCTGGGCAGCAGATGGCACTGCTGACACTGGTGTAGAGAGGCTTGATCCAAGTCACGTCGGCTTCAGGTACGCTGTGAGCCTGTAGGGTGTGCCAGATGAGGTTGTGGGGCACTCTGTTGAAAGACTTCTCCAGGCTAATGGAACAGTATTCTCTTATGGGCTAACTTCATCTGGACAGACCATGATGGGTAAATTAAAGTAACCCTGGTGTATCCGACAGTTGACATTAAAAATGTGTAACAATTTGCAGGTGGAAACAGGGGTAAATATATTTATTTTTCTTAAAATAGTTCATTTTGGCTGCCACTATTGCCATTTCGCTCATATTATCTATTACTTATCAGAGCACAGAGATGTTGAAACCAGAGATTCACATTGAAGTCTATTTGGCATGCTTCTGTTTTTCAAATATTAGCAGATAATCCACACATAAGATGAAGTCAACAAATGCACAAGTATCTTGGATGAAGCCCAACAGATATTTACTCTAACTCCAGATAGAGATATACAGAGGAAATAAACCAAATATCCTCCTTAAATTTTCTTAAAATTGGATCTAAACTCTCCAAATGGACACACTTTATTCATACAGACTTTATATTTAATGGAGAAAACATCACAGAATCATAGAAAACAGCCATTTTTGTGTGTCCCTTTAAATGCAAATGAGCTGCTGCTCCTGGCCCCCTTTCCAGAAGAGGGCGGAGCTTTAACAGCTCAACAACAACAAAGGTGGAGAATCTCACGCAGCCAAAATGAGGATTGTCAGTAACGGTGTTCAGCCTTACATTGTTCAAACCGGAGTCGACACTGATGGAGAGACTCAGGAAGAAGTTACAACTTTTAGAATGAAACTGGACGTTTCTGAATGGTTAGTGGATAAATTTATGTAGTTGCTGTGGAGTTGATTCAACTCATCCACTAGCATGTGTCGTCATGTTAATCTTTTGTTCAAATCCAGTGTTGAACTGACCCTCGTTTGTGAAGCAGTCCGCCGTAAAATGACGGCAACAACACTTTACTACAACAACTCTTCCTCTTCTCTAAAGCAGCCCAACATGGCCCCGCCCCCTTTGTTGTGTGTTCTCGGGGGCAGGGTTTATGTAAATGTTGGGGTTTGTGATGTCACCAACCCAGGAAGAAGCTCGTTGTAGTCCTTAAAAAGCGATTTCTGTAAAAGAAAATCTCTCTCTTTGCATTGAACTTTGAGCGTCGTAACTTTGCAGATGTTGTTTATGCTCAAACAGCAACATTACACACTAACTAAAGTTAAAAAAGTGAAATCATAATCAAGGACCCCTTTATTAACTAGCCATTCTGGATACTAGTATTCAAAATATATGTTCCAAAAACAACACTTTTTTTACTATAGTGTAATACAACTTCAAAATCAAGTCCCACTCAAAAGTGTACTAAATATCTTTTGAAAATGAGTACACACAGCTACAAAAAGTTCAGATCTGCCACTCAAACTCTACAGCACCATCATGTGCTGAAATGCACAAATTCATGCTTGAAATTTGGCTAGAAACTAATGCCACCTTAATGTCATCCCAGTACTTGTAATGACTTGTAATGATAAAGCCAGACTCAGGGATGAGAGTGAACCCAATGCAGACTTTAATGGCAAACACAGATGAAAAACATAACTGAATGGGCATGTGAATGTGATGTAAACTGAAGGTAGATGTACTGATAAAGAATCCAGAGAAAATTAGTTAAAATATTGTGGGGTAGCAGGTAAGTCACTGGTGTGCATGTGAGTACGGCAGGCCTTCGCTATATTTCACCTGTTTCACTTGAAATGGGCCTCACATTAGAAAGGGCCTCCCCCCACCATCATGGAAATTAACAGGGGCTTATGGCAAAAATGGCACCCAAAAATCAAGATATATGGGACAAAAATGGCCCTGTGTTAGTTAGTTCTTGTTTTTAATATTTATAACAAGATATCAATTGCTTTTTTCCCGAATATCGTCACGATTGCAAATGTGATAGCCTATTGATTTTATACAACAGTTCAGTAAACACAAAGTTAATGTTAGGTGACTTTCATTTTAGAGTTAGAACCTTGTCCATTTTTGCTGTATTTTGCAACAAACTCCCCGCAACCTTGGAATTATAAGGTTTTATCTGAATTCTAAACAGTTCTGAGATATTGAGCTTCAAAGTTTTTGCATTCCATCCAATTCCAACTGTTTATTTGAAATGGGTCTCCAAATTGCAAAGGCTGAGTTATGAGGCAGGTTACTTGAGAGTTCAGAGATCGCTGGAGTTCAGGCAAGTAGCACAGATCATCGTTGGAGCACAGGGGAGATTATTAGGAGATCGCTGGAGAACAGCTGTAGCTTGTAGCAATGGCTGTGGAGCAGGTAAGTAGTTTGAATTCCAATGGGACACCAGACACCGACTGTGGAGTGAGAGTGACTTATGAAGGGGAGCTGATTGGCGTGGTGGTGAGCTGTATGTGTGAGTGATCAGTACTCGGGAGAGAGTGAGGGCTGTGTGTTTGTGGAGGGAGAGCCTGGTTCGTTCGTGACAGTACTGCTTAACAGGCTCGGTGGAGTGAGAGGGGGGAGGGGAGGGGTAAGGTTTCAAAAGTGAAGTGGAAGGTGAAGTGAATATGAAACTGTGGCGAAGGTGGAGGTAATGGTGCTAACTGCTAATGTTTAGTGCAGAGTAGGGCTTCTCGATTATTGCAAAAATCACAATCACGATTATTTTTGGTTAGTATTGAAATCACTATTATTTAACACGAATATTGGCGTGGGAAATGATCAAAGTTTAATTTCATGATATGAGTAATTTAAATATCAGTGAAATTTCACAACTATGGATAAACAAATACTAGGTTAACTAATGTAAGAAAAAGGTCCTCAAAATAATTACATTAAACAAGCAAACAGTTAGCAATGCAATAAGAACAAAGAAAGTAATTACAAACAAAATGGACAAATAAAAACAACAGAACGAAAATACAAAGTAAATAAGCAGTGTTTTAAGTTTTTCAGGAATATGTACTAACAGTGATATTCAGATTAGTAACAGCCTACAACAACAAAAACATATTAAATATGCACTATATTGCCAAAAGCATTGGGACACCCCTCCAAATCATCAAATTCAGGTGCTCCAATCACTCCCATGGCCACAGGTGTATAAAATCAAGCACCTAGGCATGCAGACTGCTTCTACAAACATTTGTGAAAGAATGGGTCACTCTCATGAGCTCAGTGAATTTAAACGTGGTACCGTGATATGTTTCCACCTGTGCAATAAGTCCATTCGTGAAATTTCCTCACTACTAAATATTCCATAGTCAACTGTTAGTGGTATCATAACAAAAGTGGCAACTCAGCCACGAAGTCACGTAAAATCACAGAGCGGGGTCAGCGCATGCTGAGGCACACAGTGCGCAGAAGTCGACAACTTTCTGTCAGTAGCTACAGACCTCCAAACTTCGTGTGGCCTTCAGATTAGCTCAAGATCAGTGCGTAGAGAGCTTCATGGAATGGGTTTCCATGGCCGAGCAGCTGCATCCAAGCCTTACATCACCAAGTGCAATGCAAAGCGTCGGATGCAGTGGTGTAAAGCACGCCGCCACTGGACTCTATAGCAGTGGAGACGTGTTCCCTGGAGTGACCAATCACGCTTCTCTGTCTGGCAATCCGATGGACGAGTCTGGGTTTGGTGGTTGCCAGGAGAACGGTACTTGCCTGACTGCATTGTGCCAAGAGTAAAGTTTGGTGGAGGGGGATTATGGTGTGGGGTTGTTTTTCAGGGGTTGGGCTTGAACCCTTAGTTCCAGTGAAAGGAACTCTTAATGCTTCAGTGTACCAAGACATTTTGGACAATTTCATGCTCCCAACTTTGTGGGAACAGTTTGGTGATGGCCCCTTCCTGTTCCAACATGACTGCGCACCAGTGCACAAAGCAAGGTCCATAAAGACATGGATGAATGAGTTTGGTGTGGAGGAACTTGACTGGCCTGACCTCAACCTGATAGAACACCTTTGAGATGAATTAGAGCGGAGACTGCAAACCAGGCCTTCTCGCCAACATCACTGCCTCACAAATGCGCTTCTAGAAGAATGGTCAAAAATTCCCATAAACACACTCCAAAACGCTCTTTCAGAAACCCTCCACCTTCCCCAGCTCCACCTGTATAAATCTGCTACGGGGTTAATTCATGTATGTTACATGTGCAGCAGCATGTCTTACATGCTTACAGCGATGTCTGTGAATGTACGTAACAATTCTCAGTACTCGCTCTGCAGCAGCAGCGTTTATTAGCCTGCTGTCACTTTAAGAGCTAATGCACGGATCCAATAACCCAATAAGACATAACCCACTGTGTTTACGTGAATACTCTCCAAAAAGGCATTTTGACATTTTTGTGTGTATGCGTTTAGGCGCTTATCTGAAGCCCATTTGCTTATCCACATTCGGTGCCTGGGGAACAGTGTCTCTTCTGTGGCTTAATGTGCTTTTAATAGCACTGTTTAGTATCAAACATATCCTGCAGTATAGCAACAGTAGACTGCATTTTACAAAACTCTTATTTGGCTGATTTGGATGTTAAGTTTGGCCTTTTAATCCCAGCAGTACCAGGTGGTTACAAACCATCTGGAAGTGTCAGTCAAAAGCTAAACATAACAATATTCCCTTATGGACAAACTTCATCTGGTGGTAAACGTAACCCTGGTGTGTTGCAAATTGCTGTCGTGGACATATTTCATAAGATTGAAAATGTGGATGGCTTCCTTGAGTGCTCTGGTGTTTGATGGGGAGTGTTGAATCACCCTGGGACGCCCCAACACTACCTCAGCTGTCAAGTTCTCCAGAACCAGCAGGGCGATTTGCACTTGGTGGACACATCTGACTTAAAGGGCGAGTGGACATGTACTCACTAATGCTCACAACACCCTATTTTGGAAAATAATACTTCTTTCTAAGCAAATGTGAAGTAAACATATGTGAATCCATAAGTTTTTCCCTCAAATCCTGCAGGCCTAATTAAATCTATTCCTTCCTAGCGTCGCACCAGGACACCAAAAACAACCTTTTTTAACTTTCAAGATAGCAGTGCTCATGAAGCGCTGGAGTCGTGTTGAAATTCATTAGGAAATAAATGAGCTTCCTCCGCTCTGTTGAGGCATCAAACACATCTGTTCTGTATCTGAATGGCGCACAAAAGACTTCCGTCATTGTAACCGCCACTTAACAGGAGCAGCTTCTGTTCCTCACTGATTGCATTTATCACTGAAGGACTGAACGGCACTGCAGCTCATTCATTATTCTGCCTGTATCAAAATGTGCCTGACAGCAGATCTTACACACATTAAGACCTTGAAAAGATGCCTGCAGCTGCTCAAACTATAGTTTACATTGTTAGTGGTGTTTGCAAAGACAAGCATCACTATTACGTATTGTTTTGGACTGGTATGAAGGTCAAGCTCACCCTACAGAGCATCTCTATTTATCCTACTGCTAACATGTTTTATATATATATATATACTGCAAAGATTTTGGAAGGCTGTGTTATTTACAACAGTAGCTGAAAACAATGACTTAACAGCTGGATACTGGTTGATACTCATCAATAGCACACACGGCTTTACATGACATCAGCCAAAAAGAAAAGTAATTTAAGAGGTGGATTATTTGATTATAATGAAAGATTATAAAGACAAACATTATGAATAATGGATAAGGACTTTTATTTAAAAAATTCACTAATGAATTTGGGAAGTAAAATATAATAAATAATACTAAACTGAGTCTCTCCATTGGCGTATAGTTAACAACCAATGTTTCCGATTTTCCTACAGTGTTTTCGTCTCCATCAGACTAACGGTTTTGAAGATTTTCACGAAAGTTGTCTAAATCACAGCATTGCACTAACCATAAGGCAAAACCTAGCATGTTTGCATATTAGCATAATTTTTTTCTCCACTAGGTGGCACTGGTTAGAAACTTCTCAGACTCCTTCAGGGCATCGTGGCGATGACTGATACCAAGTTTCGTAATGATACGTTCATGCGTTAGTAAAATACAGCATTTTACTACAAAATTCAAAATGTCTAAAATGGCTGATACGGGAAAATTGGATATCAATCGACTCGGCATGCTGCCCCGAATCTAACGTGACCAATTTTATGATTTTGGGCAAACCATTAAGCAAAAATAGCCTTTTTTTTGCATTATTTGAGAACGGTTTGACAAATCGACTTGAATTATAAAACCTTTTGTCAGCATGATCTGAAGATGTTCTGGTTCAATTTTTGTGAAAATCGGAGCAACAGCCAAGGAGGAGTTTGAAAAAGTATGTTTTTTGGAAAATTCAAAATGGTGGAAAAATTTTCATGATGGAAAATTAAGTCATAGGGTGTGATCGAAATGCTTTGAGCTAAGGAATCAGAGGAAAAAAGAATTCAAAAGTTATTAGCATAAGTGCCAATTTGGACAGCTGGTGGCGCTAGAGAGATCGAGTTAGAGACTCCAAATTTGCTATGGTGACAGTTCAGACTGTCCTCTATCTGAGTGCTAAATTTCATAACTTTCCCGCAAGCGGTTCTATGGGCTGCCATAGACTTCCTGAGCAGAAGACCTTTAATGCATCCTTGCTAAATATAATTTTGAACAGTAGTGTATATTTTTTCCAGGCCTGTAAAACACAATTTAAAAATTTCCAGATATTTCAAGGTGTTCCATGAACATGTGAACCCTAATAATTAAATTTATCATACCAGAAATGACAACAAACACTTCTTCCACAAATATTATACTTCAATAGCATAACAAATAAATAATAGAAGAGCAAATGTGCTTTGAAGCAACTTCCCACTAACATAAAACTGAATTCATATGCTCTTAATGGTGTGTATGCACTTTCTAATATATTAATATTATATTTCAGACACAGAGATGTTGAATTTATAAGAGTTTCTTCAGATAAAACACTCTGAGACATTCCTGTCGCTCTGCTGCAGTTCTTGAGCGGGTTTGTGCACCTCTCTGTACTCACCGTGACCCACTTTCAAGCACTTAACACGAATAATCACTGTCATGAACTGAGCACGACCTCCCAGGTACAAGGACGAGACGGCAGACACCAAACGCTGCGGTCATTTATCACGCTTCATACTGGCTTTGAACCACTTCCTGTGGAGGTAAAGCGGGAGTGAAGGACAGGAAGAGGACGTTCACTTCATCGTCGGATGAACGAGAGCATCTGCCAGATGCGTGTAGACTGAATAAATGCAGAACTACATGATTCTGAAGACACTACAGCAGGTTACAGATTATATAAAGCTTCTGCTGACACAGAAGTACAAAACCACAGTAAAATAAAGAGAAAAACAGGGTTTTTCTTGCTCTTTGGCACATAATACACTCTTGGAAGAAAACATTCTATATGGAATCTTAAAGGGTTCTTATAGAACCTTAGAGGTTCCCATTATGGGATCAGTTTATTTAGTTTTAATTTATTAATTTTGTTTTAATTTTTTGGATTAAACAGTTTGTAAAACATACTTTTTAAAATTATAAATATATAGCCCATTAAACATGACAGTATTATGCAATCTTTTAAGAGATGTAGAACATGTGTAGAACTCCTTATGTAGAACCTTTTTGGCATTAAAAGTTCTTTAAAGGTAAGCGATTTCTGAGAAACACTGTTGAAAGTGGATCGGGCCGAGCACCACAACACACTTGTAGCCAATCCACAATAGGGGGCGTGTCTACTCATGATGGAGGAGGAGAGAGAGTGAGCCAATCCGCAGTAGGGGGTATGTCCACTCATGATGGGGGAAGAGAGAGAATGAGCCAATCAGCAGTAGGGGGCGTATCCACTCCTGTAGGGGAAGGAGAGTGAGCCAATCAGCAGTAGGGGGCGTGTCCACTCATGATGGGGAAGGAGAGAGTGAACCAATCCGCAGTAGGGGGCGTGTCCACTCATGATGGAGGAGGAGAGAGAGTGAGCCAATCAGCAGTAGGGGGCGTGTCCACTCATGATGGAGGAGGAGAGAGAGTGAGCCAATCAGCAGTAGGGGGCGTGTCCACTCATGATGGGGGAAGAGAGAGAGTGAGCCAATCAGCAGTAGGGGGCGTGTCCACTCATGATGGGGGAAGAGAGAGAGTGAGCCAATTAGCAGTAGGGGGCGTGTCCACTCATGATGGGGAAGAGAGAGAGTGAGCCAATTAGCAGTAGGGGGCGTGTCCACTCATGATGGGGGAGGAGAGAGAGTGAGCCAATCCACAGTAGGGGGCGTGTCCACTCATGATGGGGGAGGAGAGAGAGTGAGCCAATCGGCAGTAGGGGGCATGTCCACTCAAGATTGGGGAGGAGAGAGAGTGAGACAATCAGCAGTAGGAGGCGTGTCCACTCATGATGGGAAGGAGAGAGAATGAGCCAATCAGCAGTAAGGGGTGTGTCCACTCCTGTAGGGGAAGGAGAGAGAGTGAGCCAATCAGCAGTAGGGACCTGTCCACTCATGATGGGGAAGGAGAGTGAGCCAATCCACAGTAGGGGGCGTGTCCACTCATGATTGGGGAGGAGAGAGAGTGAGACAATCAGCAGTAGGAGGCGTGTCCACTCATGATGGGGAGGAGAGAGAATGAGCCAATCAGCAGTAAGGGGTGTGTCCACTCCTGTAGGGGAAGGAGAGAGAGTGAGCCAATCAGCAGTAGGGGGCGTGTCCACTCATGATGGGGAAGGAGAGTGAGCCAATCCACAGTAGGGGGCGTGTCCACTCATGATTGGGGAGGAGAGAGAGTGAGACAATCAGCAGTAGGAGGCGTGTCCACTCATGATGGGGAGGAGAGAGAATGAGCCAATCAGCAGTAAGGGGTGTGTCCACTCATGATGGGGAAGGAGAGTGAGCCAATCCACAGTAGGGGGCGTGTCCACTCATGATTGGGGAGGAGAGAGAGTGAGACAATCAGCAGTAGGAGGCGTGTCCACTCATGATGGGGAGGAGAGAGAATGAGCCAATCAGCAGTAAGGGGTGTGTCCACTCCTGTAGGGGAAGGAGAGAGAGTGAGCCAATCAGCAGTAGGGGGCGTGTCCACTCATGATGGGGCAGGAGAGAGAGTGAGCCAATCAGCAGTAGGGGGCGTGTCCACTCCTGTAGGGGAAGGAGAGAGAGTGAGCCAATCAGCAGTAGGAGGCGTGTCCACTCATGATGGGGGAAGAGAGAGAGTGAGCCAATCAGCAGTAGGGTGGGTCGGACTGAGCACCACAACACACTTGTAGCCAATCAGCAGTAGGGTGCATGTCCACTCATGATGGGGGAGGAGAGAGTGAACCAATCCGCAGTAGGGGGCGTGTCCACTCATGATGGAGGAGGAGAGAAAGTGAGCAAGAGGGAGATTTGAAGAAAGACTGTAGAAAGAGTGATGGCTGAGGGACATTACAAAAGAGAAAAGCTCAGAGGAATATCACTGGTTATGATCAGACAAGAGCTTTAGGATCCACGTTAATATTAGAAAAACTTTCCTGCGCTGGAAGGCCTGAAAATGGACGTCAAGGTTGCTTTGTTTTTGCTCCATACGTGAGTAACATTGGTTTTGTTGTTTCACAGAACAAAGACATGCTGTTGTTGTAATGTTAGCTCTAGTAACAGGACAGTTTTGAGTGTAATTGTTTGTCTGGAGCTGCTGGCGACTAACAACCAACTCTTGCCTGTATATGCTTTTGTGTACCGCATGTTCATTTTTTGTTCTTCCTTGTCATTCGTTCGTCATTATTTTGCTTTGCTTCTGCTATGATAAAGAGACATCCACTCTTGCATTGTGTAGTGTGCATTTTGGGGACGGAGCAATGAAGGGAGGGGCGTGTTTGTTTGGGTTGATTTTCAGTTTCTTAGAAATCGCTTACTGCAAAATTGAGTCAAGAACTCAAATAGTTTAAATCAAACTGTATTCAATTCAGAATTATGGAGAGCGTTGGTCTAGAATAAAATCACTTCAAGATTCATTTTAATATGTGTCAGAATACTGAACAGAGAAGTCATTCCCAGAGCACAAACGTGCTGTGAAATAAACACTGGGCCGTCTGACTGTGACGTCACATCAGATCGGGTCACATCAGCTAGTCACAGGGTCAGACGTTCCTTCTCTCTGTTACTCTCAGAGCTCCACGGACCATCGCTGACATAACGACCAAACCCCTGCAGAGCAGACCGCAAAAAACCCATTCACGCGCCCAACACGTCCACAACAGGGGACCGAGAGGACAAGTTGTGAGAATGACAGAAAAATAGAGATGTCACACGTCCCTGTGAGGCTGATGACTCAGTATCAGTGTGTGTGTGTGTGTGTGTGTGTGTGTGTGGTTTGGCGCTGGACGTGTGAAAGTGTGAGAAATGGCTAGTTTGAGAGTGAGAGTTGCACAAGAAAACACGCGTTCCTCATTTTCTCTGTTTGCCGAACACATTTCAATGCCATGGATGTCCAGCGTAACATGGATTCCTTTCAGGACTCGAACTAGTCTGACTAAGATGTTTAAGGGGGATATATATCTAATATGTCTCTATTTTACAGCCTTTGCATAATATCAAGTATATATTTCAAAACAAACCTATTTGTTCTGAGATTGAAAAATAAACACAGAAAAAATAGGCATCACCCGTTGATTTTCAGGAAGTTTAACTTGTGATATACTGTTAAAATGATCTAAAATTGCACATACAGAAATGAAAGATTGTGGCCACCCTAGTCAGTCTGTTCAGCTTCATAAGTAAGAAGCTTTAAGGAAGTTTTTTTTTTTTTGTGAGGAGGAGGATCTGACGTCCTGCAGATCTCCAGACCAAATAATGTTCCCAAACACTTTAAAATGTAAGAGTCTTGATTGTATGATCCTCTGCTATCTTTTTCTACTTGCTAATCTCAGAAATATGTCATATTAAATAATTGTATTTTGCACTGATAATATAAGAGCTCTCAGAGACCTGTCATAGTCCTCAAGTGTTTCAGCCCACGAGCGGAGCAGAGGACCAGAGGCGTCCAAACTGTCATGTCATTTCCTGTAATTTGAAGTCTCGATACGTTCAGCATCTTTGTGGATGATAATTATGATCTGGAAGGAGAAGAGAGAGAGTTTAACCAGATTTCATCTTTGATGCTGTAACCTGTATTCTATAAAAATAAAGTTTCCAAATGGGTGTTTTCACAGCGATGCCATAGAACAGTGGTTCCCAAACTTTTTAGTGTTGAGTACCCCCTGAAGGCATTACCATCCTTCCGCATACCCCCTCGTTCCACTTCGACTGCAGTCACACCTTTACCATTAAGGGACAATATTTGCCCCCTAAATTGATTTTCCAGTGCATTTTTTTTTTTTTTTTTTTACCTTTATGAATAACTTTATAAAATAAATAATGTTTTAAATAAAAATGTTCAATAGAAAAAATATGCAATGATGGTAAAACTAAGTAAAACTTTTAAATATTAAACTAAAACCGCCAGTAGGTGGCAGCAAGCCACTGTTTTTATGAGTGAGTCGTCGAGTCATTCATTCAGTAACGAAGCAAGTGGCTGTGAATGAATCATTGAATCGACTCTCACAATTCGTTCAAAGCCGCAGAATTGTTCGTGAAACACAGACGTGTTGTAGTTCTGCTGTGGTTTTCGTTATTATTTCATTGCAAAATAGATTAAATACTGGCAGTACTGTGTTTAAAATGTACGTTTTGTTTTTTGACCTGTTGAATAATAATGTCACGTTTGCAGCCATGTGGATATTTGAGAACAATTGCATTCTTGCTCGTTATCATCATTAAATACAAGAACTCACACAAGGTATGTTTTTGTACCGGAGAAAGTTTGAGTCTTAAATCGAAATTAATTCATTATCTGTGTCTATATTTGTTCTTCATGCGAGTAACTGCCAAATCCCCACTTTTACCAAGGTGCACTGTCGAGTTCACGACAGTAATTTAGCGCGATTTAAGGCAGCAGATTCGGCACGCAATCTATCATGTGGATACAGTCATTTTTGACTGCAAATGATGAGGTAATTTGATTAAATGTACTGGATTTACGACATTTTGGCAGTTAGAAATACATGCTCTATTTTAATATTATTTTAATGTAGAATTAAATGAACTACTCAGCATTTTGTTCGCATACCCCCTTTTGTTACCTCACGTACCCCCAGGGGTACGCGTACCCCAGTTTGGGAACCACTGCCATAGAAGAAAGATTTTTGGTTCCTCAAAGAACCTTTTTTTTTATAGTGTGAAGAACATTCTAAACATATAAAGAATGTTTGTGTGGAATGGAACCTTTTGAGGAAAGATTCCATGGATGTTAAAAGTTCTTCATGGAATCATCAATGCCAATAAAGAAGAGTGTGCAGTAGTGTTAATGGCAGGACTTTTGAGATGCATGTCATTAAACTGATCAACATCTGTTTCTTTTGTCATATTGTGTTTGTATCTTATTGTGTTTATTGTATTTTGCAAAAGATAATTTAGTGTGTGTGTGTATATACAGTATCTCACAGAAGTGAGTACACCCCTCACATTTTTGTAAATATTTTATTATATCTTTTCATGTGACAACACTGAAGAAATGACAGCCCGAATTTATATTAATAGCATAATATTTGCATGTGTGTGTGGACTGTTTTCATATAACAAAAATCAATAAGAATGTCTGTCTAATGACGTTCCAGATCATAAAGATGTATTAATGTTGAGATGTAGATTGATAATATATATTAAGATTTGCATTTGGTCAGGATTCATAAATATATATTCTGGTTTACATTTATACACTTACAATTTACATTAAAATATTCAGAGATTTGAATCTATACATTCAGGATGATAACAAATATATATACAGTATATGAAATCAAAAATATTATATAGAGTAAGCAAGAAATATATATGAAAATCACTCATAACAGTCTAGCAACAACTTAGCAACGTGGAAGCAAGTTTTGGATGGAAGCAACAGTTGAACAATTTATTTAATTCAGTGATATTTCATTTGCATGCCTAGTATAGCATTTCACAGCCTGTGATGGTATTTCACAGGCATGAATGCAAAACTAAGTCAAAAGCGATCCAAAAAGTCATTGATCAAAACTCTGATCTGCAGCATCTGAAACGAACCACATTCAGTCCCACATTCAACCAGCACAGCTCAAGCATTCTGGGTGTTTAATGTCTGTTGGTGGACAACAAAAACACTGAAGAACGACTGAAAACGAATCTGTGAGGTAGCGTAATATTTTAAAGATGTTTATATGTGCCTTTAATGTGTCTTTCCTTCCACCTTCTCATTGATTTTCATTGAACTTCCAAACATCCAGGTGTGATCATGTCGTTGGCGACAAACATTTCAACATGCCGAACATCCATTTTCGCAAAGAACACCAGCGAATGCCACAATTTACCTTTCTATTTCATCGCCTTCTCTTTCGGCACCAACCTGGTTCTTGGTTTCCCGGCGCACTGTTACATCCTGTGGCTGAGCATGAAAGAAATGATCCGAGGACAGTCTCTCGAAGTCTTCGTCTTCAACACATCACTCACCGAGGTCATCTTCAACTTCTCCTTCCTCTTAGTAATCAAACAGTATTTCTTCAATTGTTCTAATTGCAAGTATGTAACAATCATTCTTGGACTGGTGCTGTTGGTCGGTCGTCCTCTGTTTCAAACCTTCACCTGTGTGGAGCGTTACGTAGCCGTTCTCCATCCTGTGACCTTCCTGAAGTTCAAACCCATAAAATACAGAATCATCATATCTGCCACTGGATGGATTCTGATCATCTGTTCATGCATTTTAGTTTCAATAGGTGTCATTGACTCCAACGTCTTACTTTTGCCACAATACCCTTTTTTTCTCATCACAAAAGTATTCACTTGCTTGATGGTCCTGAAGGCTCTGAAGCGTCCTGGACCGGGTGAAGACGTCAAGAAAAAAAATGGAGTGAACCGGGATAAAGTCAAGGCTTTCCGGATCATTCAGATCGTGCTGGTGTCTTCGGTGGTGACATATGGTCCAGTTGCTATTTGTCTCATGCTCTATTATATTTTAGATTACAACACATTTCTCCTGTCCTGGTCTGTTTGCTTGAGTTCAGGGATCATGATAGGGTTTGTGCAGCCTCTCCTCTATCTCAAAAAAATTAGAAAAGTGTTTCTTTGTTTTAACATTTAAAAATGTGTAGCTGAGGTGAAAATGTGAAACTTTTTAACTTATTGTTCATTTGGCCTTATAGCAGCGATTTTCAAGGGCGGATACTTTGTCAATGTCTATCAAACAAAATGATGGCATGAGTCGCTCATTACTTCAAATGTAGTTTATCATAGTCAGTCATTTAGCTTTCATAAGGTCAATAGCAAGAACATAAAACAACCGTTAGAAATTTTTGTAATACTTTTTTTGATCATTCTAAATCTTTATGTTGAGTGCAATTTCAAAATCAAGTCTCATTCATAAAAGTGTACTTTTTATTTTAGAGTCTACGGCTCCAAAAAGTTCCGATCTGCCACTCAAACTCAACAGCACCACATGCTGAAATGCGCAAATACATGATTGAACTTTGGCCTATGAACATTATTCTTTTCTCATTAGATTTCATTGGTCAAGCTGAGTTCATCAAACTGTCAAGTCTTAGAGGTCTTTAGCATCATGTTCTGAGGGTATCTGAGCAGTTAAGGTGGCTCAGAAATGTCTACAAATCCTCACTGTGTTCTTAGTCATGTAATTGCTGGTTGCAGGTATATTCCATAGTTTTGTTCTGTGAAAAACAAAATTAAAATAAATATTTTTAGATTTTTTTTTGTGTTTTATGATTTTTAGTATCACAGAACAAAGAATGTTGCTGAATATGTGTGTGTGTGTGTGTGTGTATATGTTATATATATATTATATATATCAGTGGTGTGCAGTGGTGTTTTAAATTGAGGAGGTAAAGTCTTCGGTTTTTTTATATATCATATGCAAACTTATGTCCCTGTTACACAATTTTCCTGGTTAAACCTTACATATAAAGAGACCAAATACAATTCTAATTTGTGTTTTATTTTTACACTATAATGTTCTATTTCTTAAAAACAAGTATCAATTTAATCAAGTTTTTGGCTAACTAAAGGCAGTAACAATTAAAAAATAAATAAATAAATAAATAAATAAATAAATATATATATATATGTATGTATGTATGTATACATATATATATTATTTGTGAACTGTGAACTAATAATCAGCTTTTCTTTTTAAAAGTCAATTTATTTTCAGCAGTCAAGCTTGTACACAGAAAGTACCTTCAATTTCACCACGCTGATTACTCACTAAAACCCCCCTGCAGTCATCATGTTTTCAGGCCATTTCATGTTTGATTTTGACATGACATAATGCGGTGATATCTAAGTGGGTGAGGTGTTCACTTACTTTTTAATTATTCTTCCCAATAACGCCATCGTTGTCTTCATTCAGGCCGATTAGACGAGAAAGCACATGAAAACAAGAGGCGGGATTTAATCGCACCAACCAATCATATCCAATCATATATGAGGCACTGCCTCCTCTCACATGACTTTCCCCCATTCATTCTCAATTACCCCCCACTAAACCCACCGCACACTTTAGGTGTTCTGCTTTAACTCTATGAGCTCAAGGGAGGCATGAGAAATGCAGGCTCCTCGCTGTAACTTCACCTGCGGGTGTCGCTGTTGGACAGTGTTTCTTTAGAAAAAAGAGTGACTTTTACACTTTTTAATGTCAAATTTTGTAATATTTGCGTTGTTTTATTTTTGTAATATCGATTATTTTCTCATCCAGTTTTTTTTTTTTTTTGAGGAGGCACTGCCTCCCTTGCCTCCTCGGAGGAAATGCCCCTGATATATATAGTATTACTAATAAACATTAATTTATTTAGGCCTATATGTACAAAGTTAAAGCTGCCCTAGAATTGAAAATTGAATTTACCTCGGCATAGTTAAATAATTAGAGTTCTGTACATGGAAATGACATACAGTGAGTCTCAAACTCCATTGTTTCCCCCTTCTTATGTAAATTTGATTTGTGTAAAAGACCTCTGAAGAACAGGCAAATCTCAACATAACACCGACTGTTACGTAACATTAATATGTACACCCCCAACTTTTGCATATGCCAGCTAGAGCTGCACGATTAATCATATCGCAATCGCAATCGCGATGTCAAGCTTGTGCGATTATATGACGCAAAATGCTGCGATTTTATGAAATAAAATAATAATAAGTTAATAAATAAATAAAAAAATACATGTGTGGACACAACAACCCATTATCTGAGAGCTGTTTGCCCATTTTATACACCGCTAATAAAAAGAAGACCAGTCAGTTTCAGTTTAGGCGGTAGCATGTTTGGCGCGCATGGTCATGACTTTTCCGGTGTGCAGCGCAGAGAACGGGTAAAGATGGATGCGGAGCAAACGGTCACTGAACTGGTGGCAAGAAAAAACGCTACCTCTGTTATATGGCGATATTTTGGCTATAAGATTATAAACCCAGATTAGTAGTGGTTGAAGAGGAAAGAGGATTTAATTCGGTATCGCTCGCAGCGCTGTTATCGGTGCGCACATGACGCACATACATACATACAAGGCTCGCGCGCACGGAGAGAGAGAGAGGCGCGTTATAGCTCGCGAACTCCAAATTGATTTCTCTTTCGCGTCCTCAGTGCACTTGGATGGTCACATACACGCATTATGTCAGTCAAAATACCCCTCTCAGCAAGTATTCATGTAAACACATTCAGTTATGTCTTAACTGAACGAGGTGAGAATTCAGATGTATCTGTCCGATGTGTGCGTGCATGTCTTACTCTTAAAGTGACAGCAACCTATAAATACCTGCTGTTGTCTGTCATGTAAATCAAACAACAAAACACAGCTTTAACAAAGATTAATCTATATTAAATTTATACAATGAACAGTGTCATTTTACATTTAATTATTACATTTCTGTGCATGAAAATTAATACTACAGTTAGACCTTATACTTTATTTGTAACTTTATGTAGTATTTATCTATGCTTGTTGTAATTGGTGTACAGTATTTGTTCTTTTTACAGTCTGTTCACTTGCCTTTAATAATGTATTATTTAGGCTAGCAGTTTATGCTGTGGTATCAGAATAGTTTAAGTGGGCTAAGTAATAAATGCAAAGTTAAGTTACCCCCATCCAATTTTTTATTTTTTTTTGTGCTGATCCGAAAAATGATCCGATCTGTGACGTCATAACCGTGATGTGATCCGAACCGTGAGTTTTGTGATCCGTTGAACCACTACAGATTAGTAAAGAAACAAATATCTTAAATGGGATTATAACAAGTTTGCAGTAATGCAAAGATGTTATTTAATTTCATAAAAATATTTTAATTTGAAAACGCTGTGCATTTGTTTGCTGTTGTTGCTAGTTTGAGTTGAGAAATACACATTTCAGCATTATCAGTAATCTGTGTGTGTATTTTCATTGAGAACCAAGCAAGATGACTCATGATACTATTTGTTTATTATATCGCTATCGCAAATCGCAATCGCAATATTGACCTCAATAATCGCAATATGACATTTTCCCCAAATCGTGCAGCCCTAATGCCAGCCCATGTTCAAGGCATTACACAAGCCAGTATTAATGTCTGGAGCTGCACAGCTGGATCAACAGACTTTATGCAGGTAAGCAAGCAAGAACAATAGCGAAAAATGGCAGATGGAGCGATAATAACTGACATGATCCATGATAACATGATATTTTTAGTGATATTTGTAAATTGCCTTTCTAAATGTTTCGTTACATGTTGCTAATGTACTGTTAAATGTGGTTAAAGTTACCATCGTTTCTTACTGTATTCAAGGAGACAAGAGCCGTTGTTATTTTCATTTTTAAACACTTGCAATCTGTATAATTCATAAACACAACTTCATTCTTTATAAATCTCTCCAACAGTGTAGCATTAGCCGTTAGCCACGGAGCACAGCCTCAAACTCATTCAGAATCAAATGTAAACATCCAAATAAATACTATACTTACATGATCTGATGCATGCATGCAGCATGCATGACGAACATTTTGTAAAGATCCATTTTGAGGGTTATATTAGCTGTGTGAACTGTGTTTATGCAATGTATTATAGAGTTGCGAGCTTGGGGGGCGGGGAGTGCGAGGATTTAAAGGGGATGCGCGCTGAATCGGCGCATATTTAATTATGCCCCAAAATAGGCAGTTAAAAAATTGAATAATAAAAAATCTATGGGGTATTTTGAGCTGAAACTTCACAGACACACTCAGGGGACACCTTGGACTTATATTACATCTTGTAAGAAAGGGTTCTAGGGCACCTTTAAACTCTTCAGCTGCTCAATTTTATGCATACATTAAGAAAAAAGAGACCTTTACTAAACAATGTCCCTAAGGGCTTTTAGTCTTAAAATGTGTTCATTTGGAGAAAAACTCATATGTTTACATCAAAATGAGATGATGTGAGCATTATGGAGTGCTAAACACTCTAATACTTGAAACCAGAGGACGCCCTCACCCAGAAAATCATTAAGTGTGACGCATAAAGTCATAAACTTACGTTGTTCCAGGAAACTCTTATGGACACAAGCATAGATGAAGAAAATGCAGATTGAAACATTTGAACTGATGAAACACGAAGACAATGAACACACACTCGATTGCAACAATATATGGTTCATCCGTGTTCTTCAAGCCTTCTCGGGAATTTTCATAAGAATAAGGTACATTTATAAAGCAATGCTAATCGACCTAGCCTTTATCATAGCCTAGAATAGCCTTCTATAAAATATTTCCAGCTTCGTTCTTATAAGAATCCATGTCAGATCACAGAAGGAAGTTATTTCAAACACTCGACTTATAGTGGTATTCATCTCATAAATTGTTTTGACAATAACATGTTAGCTAGGAGTAACTATTTTATAACTCATTTTGAAAAGTCCACGTAACATTATTCGAATGTTCCTTTTTTAAGAAGGCAAAGAGGGTGAAATGAGAAGTTTGATCTCAGAGGGATTAAAACCGTGTGAATAGAAATGCGTCAGCAAAAAAATAAAAATAAAACAAAAGGCAAGGTAACAGGATAAATAAACAGCAATCATAATGCTTCCATGGATATAACTACCCTAGAATATCATGCACTTTTAACTAATCCTAATGATTCTTTACTGAATAAAAACGCACCTATAGTTTACTGTTGCTATAGTATCGAACACCACTTTTACGTGCATCTGAATGACAGATAACTGCTTTGTACATTCAGTTCTGTCAGGACTACTATCGTCAAATATGATTGATAATTGCATACAGTTTGTATTGGCGGCATGCTTCTGTTCTGGCCAAGAACTCCCTGCACATCCATGCAGCCTAGCATGGATAAGAGCAGGGAGAGAAGCAATAACCCCCCTTAGGGTGACAGAACAAAACCAACATAAGCAGATATCATTAAGGTCAATACTTTAACATGTAGACATATTTAAAGAATTAGTCTGATTCAGGGAAATCATAAGGCCAATCCTGACAGAAGAGAGGAGGAGCTGGGGATGGAGGAGGGTAATTAGCTCCTGAGAAATGCGATAACTGCTGATAATACTGAGGAGCTTATATATGGACGCTGCGATAGGCGTCGTATTCCTATAGGTAGACGTGAGTCACCTGGGAGTCAGCTGATGCGAGCTTGACTGACGCAAACGCTTGATTTTAACAACATTAAGTTAAAAAAGGCAAACTTTATCATTCAACTGAACTGTCCATATCTATTTTAGACACTTACATTATGTTCTTGCTCCATCCATGCAATAAATGTCCTTGAATGAGCCGAGGTTTCTATTTACTTCAACTGCTCAGAGCTCGGGGAGTATCAATGGTATGGCTCATTTCAGGGGCAGCCAAAATTACAATTAAAATCAGAATACATTCAATAAACATATCAAAACATTAGTGATACTGCTTCAACATACTATTAAGTGCCAGTGAGGGAGCGCAAAAGCGTGATTTAACATGTAATCGCCCCACCTCAGTCAGACTGTTGCTCTGTTGCCCTTTTGTTGGTTTTTGTATTTATGGTGAAATATAAATCTAGGGATATTGAATATTTTTTTTCTCAACTCAAGTAAAAGTAACACAATTTAATTATACACAAAGTAGCAAAAAAAAAAAAAAACTGTACTCAAGTTCTGCAACAAAAGTTGTAACTGATTTCTGAATAGCATGCTAGCATATCACTATTTCGTCCATATAAAGATAGGAAGAGCAGTATGATTTTGCCAAATTCAACATACTGTATGATGGCAACCACGACCCAAGCAATGTGTCAGAAAGTTTTGCATGGAAGCACTATTACTATTTTCATCACAATACACTATTTTCTTAATTTCTCATTTATCAAGTTATATATCAGTGTTATTTCATTTGCATGCCTAGTTTAGCATTTCACAGGCTGGGATGATATAACACAGGCATGAATGCAAAACTAAGTCAAAGATAATCCAATAATTAATCAAATCAAAAATATAAAGCAGATCTTGCAGTATCTGAAACAAACCCCATTCAGTCACACGTTTAACCGGCACGGTTGACCTTGTGAGGTAGCGTATCAATTTTAAAGATGTTTTAATGTGTCTTTAACGTTCACTGTCCTAACAAACCTTTTCTTTGACATTCTTGTAAACTTTCTTTAATCATTCAGGTGTGATCATGTCATTGGCGACAAACATTTCAACACAGACGTCCATTCTTGCAAACAACTCTAGTGAATTCCACAGTTTAAATAATTATTTAATCGCCTTCTCTTTCGGCATCAACCTGGTTCTTGGTTTCCCGGCGCACTGTTACATCCTGTGGCTGAGCATGAAAGAAATGATCAGAGGACAGTCTCTCGAAGTCTTCATTTTCAACACATCACTCATCGAGGTCATCTTCAACTTCTTCTATGGTTTAGTAATCCAAGAATATTTCTTCGATTGTCCTAACTGCGAGTATGCAACAATCACTCTTGGACTGGTGCTGTTGGTCGGTCGTCCTCTGTTTCAAACCTTCACCTGTGTGGAGCGTTACGTAGCCGTTCTCCATCCTGTGACCTTCCTGAAGTTCAAACCCATAAAATACAGGATCATCATATCTGCCATTGGATGGATTCTGATCATCTGTACATGCATTTTGTCTACAATGGGAGTCATTGACGTCTGCAACTTACTTTTGCCAGAATATCTTTCTTTTCTCATCACAAAAGTATTCACTTGCTTGATGGTCCTGAAGGCTCTGAAGCGTCCTGGACCGGGTGAAGACGTCAAGAAGAAAGATGGAGTGAACCGGGATAAAGTCAAGGCTTTCCGGATCATTCAGATCGTGCTGGTGTCTTCGGTGGTGACGTACGCTCCTCTGGTTATCTGTCTCGTGCTGTATTATATTTTTGATAAATACACGTTTGACATCTCCTGGTCTATTTGTGTGTGTTCAGGGATCATGTTAGGGTTTGTGCAGCCTCTCCTCTATCTCAAAAGAGTCAGCAAAGTGGGCCTTTGTTTCAGTAAATGTATTTGAGGTGAAAATTTTAAACTTTTACATTTCCTGTTGCTTAATAACAACATATTTGACAAAAACACTAGAGATTTTTGATTATTCTATTATTCTAAATGTCTATCTGTAGAGTGCAATTCATTGGTGAATTATTCACAATACAACCAGGATCGAGTTTGAAAGTAAATAGTGTAAATTTTCATTTCATATTGACTTTAAAAACCTTCAGGAAGGTCACAGGTGAAGACGTCAAGAAGAAAGATGGAGTGAACCGGGATAAAGTGTCTTCGGTGGTGACATATGGTCCAGCTATTATTTGTTTCATGCTCTATTATATTTCAGATTATAACACATTTCTTCTGTCCTGGTCTGTTTGCTTGAGTTCAGGGATCATGACAGGGTTTGTGCAGGGTTTGTTTTCTTTGTTTTAACATTTAAAAATGTGTAGCTGAGGTGAAAATGTGAAACTTTTGAACTTATTGTTCAATTGGCCTTATAGCAGCGGTTAGTTAACCATGTCCACTGATTTTCAAGGGCGGATACTTTGTCAATGTCTATCAAATAAAATGACGACAAGAGTCGGCTCGCTCGCTCTTTATTTCAAATATAGTTTATTATAGTTTATCATTGTGCAAAAGTTAGAAAGCACATGCTTCTGTAATAGGATTGTATTTCTGAAACACTAAATGTAATTGTAGAATACAAGGAAATAATGAAATGAAACAGCTACGTTTGTAGAATGGAAAGTACTGTTTTGTTAATCTGAATGAGAAAATAAAAAGTGTGAATCATGAAAGAAGAAAATAGTGAGATTTCAAGGGAAACCCTTCCAAAGATTCAAGAAGTTGGACAGTCGTTAAGACTGACATCAACATACAAGAAAAATTTGTAATGCTTTGCAGATGCAAACAGAGGTAAATGTGTTTTGTGTGTGTGAGTGTAAAGTTATCTTTGGCTGCATGTCACATTATTAATGTTGAAACCAGAGATTTACACTTAAGTCTATTCAGCATGCTTCTGTTTTTCAAATAAAACCAAATAATCCACACGTAAGATGAAGTCAACAAATGCACAAGTATCTTGGATGAAGCCTGTTTAGTGCACAGATGATTTACAGAGGATATAAAGCAAATATCCTACTTAAATGTTCTGATGATGCCACATACTGCCATATAAAACTCCATGTAATCGGTTAAACTGGAAACTGCCAAAACTCAGACATTTTATTCATACATATATATGTAATGGAGAAAACATCACAGAATCACAAAAGAGTAAAATGAACAAAGGTCAATGTCATAAAAAAAACTACAAGTTGGCTTATATTTTTCAAGATAATTGGCTGATTTCAGGAACAGAACAAACAAAGCTCCATTAGCTATCCACTCTGGATGTGCCAAAACAACATCTTTTTACTAAAGAAATAACAGTGATTTGATTGGCTATTGCACATGAGAATGAAGCCGATTGGTTCCTGCTGAAGCTCAAACGTGATGCGTAACACATGAGAATGAACCTTATTGGTTCTCACACATCAAGTAAACATAATCGAGCGTTCGAAAGCTTTTTTTTGGGTTAACTATCCCTTTATGTGAGACTGATAAATTCATAAAACGTATGACGTTCCAGGAAACCCTTATATGGACACAAGCATACAAGATCTGCAATGAATGAAGTTGTATTCGTTACTTTCAACCTCTGCAGAATACTGATGCTATGGCTGATTTCTGAATTGCATGCTCTATTTCTACCATATAAGAGCAGCATGTTTTGCCAAATTCAACATACTGTAAGATGGCAAACACCCAAGCAACGTGGCAGCAAGTTTTGCATGGAAGCACTATTCACATTTTCATCACAACTTCCTAAATGAGAAATATAAAAAATAGTGTGTTATTTATCTCAGTGTTATTTCATTTGCATGCCTAGTATAGCATTTCACATGCTGGGATGATATAATGCAGAAATGAATGCAAAACTAAGTCAAAGATAATCCAATAATTAATCAAATCAAAATTATAAAGCAGATCCTGCAGTATCTGAAACAAACCCCATTCAGTCACACATTCAAACGGCACAGTTCTTCTAGTGAGGTAAGATGAATTGTAAAGATGTTTTAATGTGTCTTATCCGAGGACATTCTGTCGATGTCTTCATTTTCAACGCATCACTCATTGATTTTATCTACAACTTCTCCTATGGTTTAGTAATCCAAGAATATTTCTTCAATTGTTCTAATTGCAAGTATGCAACAAAGACTTTTGGAGTGATGCTGTTGGTCGGTCGTCCTCTGTTTCAAACCTTCATCTGTGTGGAGCGTTACGTAGCCGTTCTCCATCCTGTGACCTTCCTGAAGTTCAAACCCATGAAATACAGGATCATCATATCTGCCATTGGATGGATTCTGATCATCTGTACATGCATTTTGTCTACAATGGGAGTCATTGACGTCTGCAACTTACTTTTGCCAGAATATCTTTCTTTTCTCATCACGAAAGTGTTCAGCTGCTTGATGGTCCTGAAGGCTCTGAAGCGTCCTGGACCGGGTGAAGACGTCAAGAAGAAAGATGGAGTGAACCGGGATAAAGTCAAGGCTTTCCAGATCATTCAGATCGTGCTGGTGTCTTCGGTGGTGACGTACGCTCCTCTGGTTATCTGTCTCGTGCTGTATTATATTTTTGATGAATACACGTTTACCATCTCTTGGTCCTTTTGCTTGTGTTCAGTGGTCATGTTAGGGTTCGTGCAGCCTCTCCTCTATCTCAAAAGAGTCAGCAAAGTGGGCCTTTGTTTCAGTAAATGTATCTGAGTGAAAATTTCAAACTTTTACATTTCCTGTCGCTTAATAACAACATATTTGACAAAAAACACTAGAGATTTTGGATTATTCTATTATTCTAAATGTCTATCTGTAGAGTGCAATTTTAAAATCAAGTCCCACTAATAAAAGACTCCATGACAGGGCTGCATGATTTTGAGAAAAAAATGATATTGCAATATTTAGTTTTTCTGCAACATACTGCAATATTAATTAATACCAAATTACTTGAATAGTTGTATTTCATAAGAATGAATAATTCTGGAATGATTTTGTTGGGGAGTAGAAAATAAAATACATTTTTAAAATGATGAAAACTGATTGTTTACTCTGAAGACTTTGGCAAACCATCCATTTAGGGGTGAACGATTTGGGAAAAACTTATGGTTTACTCTTTACAAGAAGCAACTCAAACTTCTATCAGTGACCATAAAGTAAAGTTTAAATAAAACTCAGTCAACCAACCAACCCAACAACCAACCTATAATGTTCTTTCTCATTCTTTGTTGATACGCATTGGTGAATTATTCACAATACGACCAGGATCGTGTTTTAAAGTAAATAGTATAAATTTTAATTTCTCGTTGACTTTAAAAACGATGCAAACAGTTTATTATGAGATAGAGTGGTTTAAACAGCACTGCAGAGCAATTTAACTCAAACAGGCATGAAATCGTTTAAAATTAATTGAAAATATCGCAGCATATCCATTATTTACAGTGGATCTTGCAGCAGTCGGTGCTGTTTAGAATAAATTATCTCCCTAAACTCAACAGGGACGATAAGAAACGTTAATCAAGCCACCGTCTCCTGTGCGCGTAAGTGAATGTCTTACATTAGGAGGCTGGAGATAAAAAAAAGGCGGTATTTGATGGAAATCATTCACTTGGCTGACTGCTCTCCGAGGACGTTTTGATCTGATAGTGAAAATGAGGACATACATTTTCCTTCCAGAAGTTTCTAGCTTTTACCAACATCTCCTCACAATCGCACATTTCCTGGTTTTGCACACACACACACACACATATGCAAACTTTAGTGCTCAAATGTTCCATTAGTAAACATGGGTGGAAAATATCCTCATTTTGTTAGCAAACAAAACAGACGTTCATGACATGATGCTGCAGTTGCTGTATTTTTCTCCTCTTTTACATAATGCATGCTAGCCAACAGAGCACAAAGAATACACCACGAAATCTCGCACTCACAGTCGAAGAACTTAAATTAGCTCATTTTGGATTAGTTAAGTTATATTTCGCCCAAAAATCAAACAAAAGTATATTTTGCTTGAAAATGAAGCCTATTTGTAAGAGCATTAAAGTCACCATGAAATCAAAATGGACAGCTCTTGTTTTTTATGGAGCGTTGCAGTATTTAATATAAATGATTTATCCGTGCACAACATTATTTTTTCAATTAATGTGCCTCATAATCTTGAATCAGAATAACTTCCCCTCCCTCTTGCAGCAACATCTCTTCTCTTCTCTGATGACGAGGGCGGGGCAACCTGTCACTCACAAGAGATCCACCAATAGCAAACCACAACCATCCAATCAAATCCCCATGGACAAAATCAAGCCTACATTTTTTCTTGTTTGAGAAGATGTTTTTCAGTTGGATTCAACCAACCAAGCAACATTGCAGAAAGTTTTGTATGGAAGCACTACTCACATTTTCATCACAACTTGCTAAATGAGAAATGTAAAAAAAAGAATGAAAGCTATTTATCTCAGTGATATTTTATTTGCATGCCTCGTATAGCATTTCACATGCTGGGATGATATTACACAGGCATGAATGCAAAACTAAGTCAAAGATAATCCAATAATTAATCAAATCAAAATTATAAAGCAGATCTTGCAGTATCTGAAACAAACCCCATTCAGTCACACGTTCAACGGGCATGGTTCTGCTTGTGAGGTAGTGTATAAATTTTAAATATGTTTTAACGTCTTTAACGTTCACACTGCCCTAACAAACGTTTTGTTAAATTTCTTTCAACTTCCAGGTGTGATCATGTTGTTGGCGACAAACATTTCAACACAGACGTCCATTTTCGCAAACAAATCCAGTGAATTATACAAATTTGATTATTATTTCATCGCCTTCTCTTTCGGCATCAACCTGGTTCTTGGTTTCCCGGCGCACTGTTACATCCTGTGGCTGAGCATGAAAGAAATGATCAGAGGACAGTCTCTCGAAGTCTTCATTTTCAACACATCACTCATTGATGTTATCTACAGCTTATTCTATAGTTTAGTAATCAAAGAATATTTCTTCGATTGTCCTAACTGCGAGTATGTAACAATCACTCTTGGACTGATGCTGTTGATCGGTCGTCCTCTGTTTCAAACCTTCATCTGTGTGGAGCGTTACGTAGCCGTTCTCCATCCTGTGACCTTCCTGAAGTTCAAACCCATAAAATACAGGATCATCATATCTGCCATTGGATGGATTCTGATCATCTGTTCATGCATTTTGTCTACAATGGGAGTCATTGACGTCTGCAACTTACTTTTGCCAGAATATCTTTCTTTTCTCATCACGAAAGTGTTCAGCTGCTTGATGGTCCTGAAGGCTCTGAAGCGTCCTGGACCGGGTGAAGACGTCAAGAAGAAAGATGGAGTGAACCGGGATAAAGTCAAGGCTTTCCGGATCATTCAGATCGTGCTGGTGTCTTCGGTGGTGACGTACACTCCTATGGTTATCTGTCTCGTGCTGTATTATATTATAGATTACTACACGTTTTCCATCACTTGGTCTGTTTGCTTGTGTTCAGGGATCATGTTAGGGTTTGTGCAGCCTCTCCTCTATCTCAAAAGAGTCAGCAAAGTGGGCCTTTGTTTTAGTAAATGTATCTGAGGTGAAAATTTTTAACTTTTACATTTCCTGTTGCTTAATAACAACATATTTGACAAAAACACTAGAGATTTCTAAATGTCTATATGTAGAGTGCAATTTCGAAATAAAGTCCCACTAATAAAAGACTCTATGATAGAAAAAATGACATTGCAATATTTGTTTTTTCTGCAACATACTGCAATATGTATAAATACAGGAATTCATACCAGATGACTTGAATAGTTATATTTGATAAGAATGAATAATTCTATAATGATTTTGTTGGGGAGTAGAAAATAAAATACATTTTTAAAATGATGAAAACTGTCTGTTTACTCTGAAGACTTTGGCATAACATAAATAAAGTTTAAATAAAACTCAATCAATCAATCAATCCAGATGTGTCTGGATTGTATCTGGACGCACAAAAAACGGACTAAATTTAATCAACATGAAACAGCATTCACACTTTGCTTCCATAATGTCACATTTTCCAATGTAAAAGGATAATAAATGAGAAAAAAATAAATGTTCTTTCTCATTCTTTGTTGACATGCATTGGTGAATTATTCACAATACGACCAGGATCGAGTTTTAAAGTAAATAGTGTACATTTTCATTTCTTGATGACTTTAAAAATGATGCAAACTGTTTATTATGAGATGGAGTAATGGTCCCTTAACTGGACTAACGATTTAGTCCCTTGGGGTCAGATTGACCCCAAACTTTTACAGAGTGATTGCATAAGGAAATATAGATTTTTTTATATGATAAACTATATATCATTTTTTTTTATTTACTTCTCATGCATTTATGCAGTGTTGTGGATATTTTGTATTTTTTACCTATTTACTGCACAATTACGTAACCATGCCATAAATTGGCTTATGAAAAATTTATTTTTAATGAAAAAAAAAATCACTTTAATGATGAACTTAATTAAATCTAAACTGCATTTGGACATTGCTTTATGTGTTAGGGATAGAATACTACCATCTACAGGTTTGTGGAAAAACACGAGCTGTTTGATTTCATGGTGACTTTAATGCTCTTACAAATAAGCTTCATTTTTAAGCAAAATATACTTTTGTTTGATTGATCTTGTGCACGATTTATCAAATTGAGGGAACTGATTAGTAAATCTTGCGCACAATTCGTTCCCTTGATTGCTAAATTGTGCGCAAGATTTACTAATTCCTTCCCTCGATTTATAAATCATGCGTACAATTTACTAATTTGTTCCCTCAATTTGATAAATTGTGGGCAAGATTTACTAATTCGTTCCCTCGATTTATAAATCGTGCACATTAAATAGAGTGCACGATTTAGCCTACTATTTTTTCCAGAATACCACAATGCACCTTTAAAAAAATTATACTGAATGCAATATTGCAATTAGTTGACCATATACTGTGCATACATTATATGTAACAATTTGCAGACATTCAAAAAAAGAAAACTTTTTGAACATTCATATTGATGTTCACAGAGGAAAATTGTATTGCTGCTTTATATTGTATTGGATAATGGGGACGTTTCATTCCACGTTGTCTCAGAATGTTCTCCAAAAAGATAGACACAAGTGAGTTGACATACAGTAAGAATATACTGCTATAAAATTACATTTACAGTCTGAAACAGTTGAGATCTCTGCTCAATTTCTAGATGAATCACATGTGAGATTACCAGATTATCTTTTCTCAGTAGAAACATCTGAAAAGCAGGAGCTCTCAGTTTAATCTCAATGCCATCTACAAGCAAATACTGAGATGTTAAAGAGATCTCATTGGTTATTTGTCCTTTCTATAGGTTTACACCAGGGAAATTATCCTAGTTAAATGAAAAATATGGCAAACAATCCCTGCATTGGTTGTCCTTCTAAAAGGAAACACTATTTACAGCATTTCTGCTGACGTGTGCTTCAGCGGTTTCATCTTCCAGGCCAAAAGCAGGAGGAAAATATGCTATGAAATATTCAGCGTGTATTGCACATCTCAGCTGGGTTCTGCCAACAACACCTTCACTATTAAAGTTCGACCCACACACGCAGCATCTCAGCGGCGCTACACCATCACGAGTGTAATTACAGGGGAGCGAGGCGCGTTTCTCTGGGGCAATTCAAACACACATGCTCACTACAGCTCCAGCCCACGTTCATCTGTGACTCAGTGTAATTCCCAAACACTTTCTCCAGTTCTCATGTTCCCCTCGAGTCGATCAGGCACAGACATTCAATTTCACGATTCATTCTGCACGTGCTTCGCATCTGCACACGTTGCAGGCGAGCGTTCCAGAGGAAGACAGAAACACAAACCTGCAAGTTTTAAAGCATAAAATGCCCTCATTTTAAACAAAACATTTATTTAATAAAGGCTCATTTGGGTATTGCGGGATCTGTGACGTCAGTCACACTGGCAAATTAATTTGCATATGACTGCCTCCAGAGCAAGACGTTGACAAATAGTTATACATCATCACACCATAGGCCCCGCCCACTGGCGTTCAGTCGCTTAACGGCTGACGTTTGTCTACGCTAGATGTG
Organism: Megalobrama amblycephala; assembly: GCF_018812025.1. Classification (NCBI taxonomy): domain Eukaryota; kingdom Metazoa; phylum Chordata; class Actinopteri; order Cypriniformes; family Xenocyprididae; genus Megalobrama; species Megalobrama amblycephala. Next base: position 3,803,395 of record NC_063067.1, read on the forward strand.
AGAGTCATGTCAAAAGCAAATATACAATATTGGAGGGTTTTAGAGGAACTCAATGCAACTGCTATAGTGAATGCAACCAGCCATTTAAATGTGTGAGCAACAAACTCATTGGCTGCAGAAGTGACATGGACCAATCAGCTTGTGCCAAGTAGTTAACCCTCTATGGTACGCAATATGATATCAATGAGGAAAAAATTATTTGTGTTGTTTTTCCTGCTTAAAATTGGACACTTTAACAATATCAATAAACATTTTCATAATTTTTTTATTTATTTAATTTTTATAAGTTTGTTGCCTCGAGGCAACATTGTACCACAAAGGAAAAATTTAAACATTTGGCATTTTCATGTAGAAAAAAGAAATATATTTATTGAAAACATTCATTTCTTTAACTAGACACTTAAACAAACAAATTTATCTAGTTTTTAATGTATTAAAAGTTTCATATTCAATAAAAAGTAACATTTTATATCCAGCTGTTGCCCTCAGGCAACATTGTACCATAGTGGAACGCAAGTATTTCCAAACCATCATATTTTTATGTTATTATATTAAATTATCATATCCATCTTCATCCTCATCTCCATCTTCTCTCTCACTCTCAGTATCTCCCTGACGGATTGTCACTATGATTTCATCTTCCTCATTACAGTATGACCCCTCATTAACTCCTCATCATCACCCTCATCAACCGCCAGTGTTACCTGTGTTTTATACGTTTCTGAAGTGCTATAGAAAATGTGCAGATCATAATATATGCAGATATAGTATGTGAATTAGTATTCTTATAAGTACATTACAAAATCATGTGAAAATGCCAACATATTTAGATAATTCTAACTCTTTTCCTTACAAATATGATACATTTGTATTGAAACCTATTATGGCTGTATGGCCTTATGCGATTCCATTATGGTACAATGTTGCCTTGAGGCAACACACAGTTTTTTGTAATTTTCTCTAAAACATCTGATGATATATAATGTAAATTACTTAAAAATACTTCTTTACTTGACAGTGAAGGTGACTCATATTTTTTTGTGGGTGATTAAATGGTTACAAACAAGTGAAAAAACACTTTTCAATGGAGAAGATATGGAGTCATGTGATATGTGCACATGTGCTGAAACAGGACACAAAATGGACCCCTGTTGGTCATGTTTTGGTCTTTTTTGCACTTTTATTGATTAGTATTTGAGTTATTCTATCCTGAGATATGCTTGATCAGTCAATTTGTGCTTTATTTGATTAAAAACAAACTAAAATAGACCATGTTGCCTGGAGGCAACACCGTACCATAGAGGGTTTTAATGCTGTAATTATCATCAGCTTGTGTTAAGGACCCATCAGCCTGTGCCATCTAGAGTTTCTTGACTGAACTATATATATATTGTTCAAAAAACTTCATAAGTGAACCTAAAGGAACATATTCAAACAATACAAAAAAATCCATGTCATGACCCCTTTAAAACTTGGTAAGGTGTTTGATCAGATAATTAATCCTAAATATGAGCAATAATTAGAGCTTAAAGTGCTCCTATTATGCTATTTTGGAGTCTCCTACAACAGGTTTACATGCATCCAAGGTCAGCATCACCTTTTTCTCACAGTGTCTGAAATGGTTCAATAAAGGATTCAGTCTCTCTAAACTCCGCCTTTCCGAGAGCCTACTCTGTTATGATTGGTCAGGTTGTCCAGTCCATTGTGTTTGGTGTCAGAAACCAAATAAAAACTGACATTTTTAAAATGTGATGATACCAGCATTTCCCCCTAGTGATTGGCTACAATGATCAACTCTTCAAATATGTTGTGAACAGACATCTTTGACGCTCTTCACTAAGCACTTACACAGATACACACGGGAGCATTTGAAAGTAGGCGTTTGAAAGCAGGCATCTATCAGCAGTCAAAGATGTCTCTTTATCAAGTCCAAGTCAAGTCTCACGTCTTTGAGGACCAGGTCAAATCAAGTCCAAATCAAGTCTCAAGTCTTTAGGGGTCCAAGTCAAGTCTCAAGTCAAATCTTTATTTATATTTATGTATTTAAATCTATATTTATGTATTTAAATATCAAAACAGATTACTTTTACTTTAAAATTGTCTAATAAAACACACAAAATACGAATTTTTATTACTTTCTAACTTTATACAAAATTATACCATTTAGAACCACTGAAAGGAATAAAGTGCTGTGTATTTTGAGCTATATGAGTTGCCGTAGTTTGCTGCAGATTTCAAGCAATGCTGGAAAATGTAGTCTTCCAGTGAGCGCCGGCGGTAACAAAACCTGTGTATAGACAAGCGTTACAGTAATTTCCTTTTGTGTGTCTCGTTTGTGATAAGGCGATATAATAACGCACTCTGACTTAATAAACCGATCTGTGGATAAAAGTTGGACGGACAGGGTCATAAAATGCGCATGCATGGAAGTGCTCGTCCTAACCAAATACAATTTAACATGGCAATCCGGATATTATATGCATTATCAAACACTTGGGCAACAATAAATAAAAAAATAAAAAGAACATGTTCTTGAAAATGGACCACAAGCAAGCCTCTGCAGCTGTGCATCACTGCAGCTTCCCTTCAGATTAATTGGTTGCTTTTCAAATAAAATGACAAAGTTTATCGCAAGGTAAGGCTTGGCTTTATTGTTATTATTTGTTTTCTAATGGGTGATGAATTTGCGTGCCTTTAGATGCGTCACGCGCTCGATGGCTTGGTGTGTTTAGAGATGATTTGTGATATTCGCCGCTGCAGCACATATTTGGCAATGAATAGATAGTAAAATGTGATGTTTCGTGCCATTGTGTGGGATAGTAAATGGAGAATGTAATCGGGAATGTCATGCCAAAAGACTTCACAAGTCTCTGTCTTCAAGTCCAAGTCAAGTCTCGAGTCAAGTCTCGGGTATTTGTTCACGAGTCCAAGTCAAGTCGCAAGTAGTTCATTTTTGCGACTTAAGTGCGACTCGAGTCCAAGTCGCAGACTCGAGTTTCCATCTCTGCTCTTTACAACATATTTTTGAAGCGTTGATCATTGTAGCCAATCACAGACATATCTGTTGAGTGTGTGAACACAATGGCCAATCAGAGGTGTTTGAGAAATCCGCTCAACGGCGCTCAAAATGCTGGTATCATCACATTTTTTTAAATTTCATTACCGAAGTCAGTACTTTTGACAAAGCTATCTTTGAAACTTTTCAGACCTTTTACATTCACAAACAGCTATATTACACACTGCATTAAAGGTTATAAAAAGCATAATAGGGGCACTTTGACTCAGCAACCACAGCTAATAATGTAAATCATCTCTCAAATGGTATTATCTACAGAAAAACTGTCTCTGTGATGGTCAAACGCCAGTGAAAGATCTTGTTTGACTAGAGTAAATTGTTTCAGGACTTCAGCCAGAAAGCCTCATCTGAGACGAATCACACAGCAGAACAAATGAACACATTTTATTCTGTGGTTCTCAAGTGCCAAATTAACTACAAACTACAGCCATCAGGGCAAAAACTCTACTGCATGTGTGCACAATCAGTTTTATAACACAAAAAACATGACTATTCTACAAAATACAATTACTCAATGTTCGCAATACCATCATGCAAATGCAGAGGAATTCAGCACATTTAAATGTGCAAATCAGACTTTTGTTGCTTGGATAAAACTTTCTGTAAGAGGCTCATGATTATGGGGTGCCAAGACTAATTTTGTGGTCTGAATGAATAACGTGACAGGAAATGAATGCATGTGACTGATACATGTCATGTGACTGATTCAGTAAACGAAATTAGGTTATACGTTGTACTATCACATTAACAATATTTCTGCTATGTAATAAAGAAAAAAAACTAATCTGTGGGTTAAAATAGTGTGCCATTGAGAATTATTACAAATGTGATTCTGTACATTTGTAATAATAATAGAAAGTGCTTGTGTCAGTGTGAGCTGTGTAGGTATTTTACAGTATTTTATCTCATAAAAGCTTCTGATATGTAGCACTCTGCTGCTAACATGTGTAGTGTAAATGCCACACACTGTTAATATGGGTGCACGTCGCTTACGCAAATACGCACAGCGTGTGAAACTGGCCTTAATGTGAGAAAATTGTAAAAATAGAAAGAAATCTAAAGGTTACTTTCAGAGACAAAATCAATGCAATGAGTCATGCAATTCTGTTGGGAATATCTGACTACTTATGTCATGCTGGAAGTGAAGTATAAGAGACGGTGGTCAGATCTGCATTAACTAGAACTGGGAGTTCAACTGCATTGACTTTATTTCCTGCAGAGAGTAAAGGACGACATCTTTCACACTAGTCACTGTGATTTCCTTTTCCTGTCTTAATTGAGGATTGGAAAATACTTGAAGAGAAACTTTTTGCAGAGAAACTTGCCAGCTAGTGCAGAACTAACAACTTCAAACTACAATCAGTGAAGTTAATTTGCATTTCAATGAACACTCATTTGGTTATCTTACCCCACTTCTTTATGCTTCAGCTCTTTAACATGAAAAATTACTTTGAGTCAATTAATTTCAAATAAACCTTTTTAGTCAAGTACATATATAATGTTTAATGCAAGAATGAAAAAAGTATAAAGGAGTATTTATAATGATCACTTCTATTTATAAGCACCAATAAAGCAATATTTAGAATTATAAAAGACTTGAGTAATGACACAAATGAATCGATGAATCGTGAATCTTTAGAGTTCACTGAAATGGACTGTTTGAACTGACTGAAGGGTATGAATAAAATCTACCTCATGCCATTAAAACATCTGAAAATTTGTGTTTGTACGTCAATATTAAAGGTCCCGTTCTTCGTGATCCCATGTTTCAAACTTTAGTTAGTGTGTAATGTTGTTGTTAGAGTATAAATAAAATCTGTAAAATTTTAAAGCTCAAAGTTCAATGCCAAGCGAGATATTTTATTTAACAGAAGTCGCCTACATCGAACGGCCAGTTTGGACTACATCCCTCTACTTCCTTCTTTAATGACGTCACTAAAACAGTTTTTTGACTAACCTCCGCCCACAGGAATACGCAAGAGTTGCGTTTGTAGAGTGTGTTTGTCGCCATGTCGTCGAAACGCTGTTATTTTCATCCCGCAGTCCAATCACCGGGTCTGATTCCGGCTCAAATTGATAGGGTAAAATTAAAGACATGTTTACAATAACACTGAGCGCGTGCATCTCCACGTTATGGTAAGAGGCGTGACTTTTCCGGGCACGGTGCGCTCAGAGCTGTCGAATCACAACACAGGAACCGCTGGCACAATCAGAACTCGTTACGTATTTCTGAAGGAGGGACTTCATAGAACAAGGAAGTCATCAGCCCGTTTTTATGACAGTGGAAACAGCGGTATACAGATAAGTAAATTATGTGAAAAATACTGTGTTTTTTTACACGCGAAACATGAACACATGTTATATTGCACACTATAAACACAATCAAAGCTTCAAAAAAACACGAAAAACGGGACCTTTAATGACTAAAAAGCACACTAAAATCATTGTGATATTCACCATATTTTATTTAATATTGGCAGCAAAATCATTATGTAAATTTGAAGAGTTTGGTTCCAAAACGCAATAACTCCATATTGATTAATTGGAGTAAAAAGGTGTCTTCTTGTGAAAGTGGCAAGATGAAAACCACTATTTTCTGTCTCAAACTTTCACATAGCATCTTTTGGTTATAAAAACATTAAAAATTCAAATCTACATTTTGATTTTAAAAAGTTTATTATAAAAACGTATTATTTTTTTTCCCAAAATGCAATAAATCCATGACACTTTTTTAAAAAAAAGATTCACATATATGACAGAGCCTAAACTTAAATTATCTTTTATACCAACATATTACTAAAACTACATTCAGCTGTCGCTCCCAAATGAATTCAATGGGTCATCTTGTTAATGTTAAAAATGATTTGTTATTACTGATTAAAGAGTATCTGGTGCCACCGCACAGTTAAATAAACACATTTGCTGAGTACATTGGTATTAAAAACGGCTTTTTAAAAAGACTTCAATGTTTACAGTGCGTGGAATGGTGCGCTGTGATTGGTTGAGAGCGGATATATCGCGTTCAGCTGAAAAAGGAGACTGCCGTTTGTCACGTTTTGGAAAGAAAGGGAGAAAACATGACAGAATAACATGACAGATATCGCATTTTGAGCAAAATTAATTAATGACTTTTCAACACCGACCAGATACAATAATGATTTTGGCGGAAACTTTTTTGAAAATGGCGTTTATCACTTTTGGAACCAATCTCTTCATATTGTGATCTTATTGCCATCTGTCTCTCCTGATTCAATATTTTCTGTACGGTGGGTGAGACTTACAGTTAATCATCAATTAATATTTAATGAGCATTCAATAGTTTTAAACATCAGTAAAACTCAAGATGTATTTTTTTTAAGAAATATCTAGAATTTAGTTATTTACAGTATAATGGAATCCATTTTTAGTGATGTCAATAATTTGTGATGTATGAGTCCTATCAGCATGTGGACTACCACACATTATATCCATGGTGGAAAATCTCATCTGCTCTCTCTCCCACTCACACACAATCAGCTGCTCATTTCTCAAAACATTTGATGTTACAGAAACAACATGCAAGCGCACATGACAAACTGATGGATGGATGTCACATGACCCACACACAGATTTATTCAAACAGACACAGGTGTTCACAGGTGTCAAATCAAACAACTTCTGCAATACTGCTGAAAAACAAAAAGCTTTGCGAGGCTTGTGCACCATTCAGGTTTCACATTCAATTGCTGATTTTGACAAACAGGACACAGAAATATAATATAAATTTGAATTCATGTAAGTAAGTTCTGGAAATAAAATTCATGATGGTTATGATTAAATTGTTTCAATAGTATATGTATGTCTAATATGTCTAATCAGCTGAGTACAAAAATGCATCTATTCTTTGGCACAATTAGTCAAAATTAATGGCATGATAAAATTTTTGCACAAAACGTATTAACGCTTTAAAATATCCATATTTAAATCTATAAACTAAAATAACAAGCTTCTGGCAGACGGCCTACGCAAATCAAGTTACGATGGAAGAGTAACCTCTGACCCGACTCAGCAAAGAGGATAGACCAAAACAAAACACCATTTACGAATTAGAAATCTAAAACAAGAATTTTTAAAGAGAAATGTTTGAACCGCGAGAGGCGTCTTAGCTTATGCTACTACTACATCCTACATCAAACATTGCGTCAGGGGTTTACTCTTTTGGCGCAAGTCGACTTGCATAAGCCGTCTGCCGGAAGCTAGTTATTTTAGTTTATAGTTTTAAACATGGTTATTTTTCTTACAAAAACCCATCGCTTTGCTTCAGAAGGCCTTTATTAACCCCCTGGAGTTGTATGGATTACTTTTATGATGGGTGGATGCACTATTTTGGGCTTCAAAATATTGGTTACTCTTCACTCCCATTATAAAGCTTGGAAGAACAAGGATATTTTTTAATACAACTCTGAATGTATTTGGCTGAAAGAAGATATGGATGGCTTGAGGGTGAGTAAATCATGGGATAATTTTCATTTTTGGGTGAACTAACCCTTTAAGACCCCTGTATAGCTGTACTTCAGACTGAATCCTCCAAAAACTCTCTGTGAAGAATGTTGGTTCTTAACATGAAAATAGTGTGTTTGTAAAAAAAAGAAAAAAAAAAATGCTGTTTATTTTGTATTTTGGAATGAGGCATTTCTTGGAAACACAGAATTTGAATATTGCATCAATGCAAAACTGCTCAACAAAACAAAAATCTCCGTTAAATCAAACTTGTAAAGCAGCTCGGCAGCATTTGAAACGAACCACAATTATTGCAGATATTCAACCAACACGGCTGGAGTCAAGCATCTACAAATCTAAAGCTAAACCTACTAAATTAAAAGAGCTCAAAAGATCTAAGTAAAACATGGCGGAGTTGACAAACGCTTCAACGTGTGTGCCGGTGATTGTCTCGGAGTACTTCAGGACATGCAGCAATCTGTCCTCTTATTTTATCGCCATCGCTCTCAGCATCAACCTGGTTTTTGGTCTTCCACCAAACTGCTATATACTGTGGCTGACCATGAAGGAGATGATTCAAGGACAGTGCACCGAAACCTTTGTTTTCAGCACAGCACTTGCTGAAATCTTCTTCTGCGCCTCCTACGTTTTTGTCATACCACATCATTTCTACAAATGCATTAAATGTGAACTTGGTGTGCTCTTTCTAGGATTGGTGCTGTTGGTCGGTCGTCCTCTGTTTCAGAGCTGCATCTGTGTGGAGCGTTACATTGGGGTTCTCCATCCTGTGACCTTCCTGAAGTTCAAACCCATGAAATATAGGATTGCCATATCCATCACTGGATGGATTCTGATCATCTGTTTATGCATATTAGTTTCGGTGAATGTCATTGGACTTTATAATCTACTTTTGCCAGGATTCCTTATTTTTTTCAGTATAAAACTATTCACTTGCTTGATGGTCCTGAAGGCTCTGCTGCGCCCTGGACCGGGTGATGGCATTAAGAAGAGAAATGGAGTGAACCGGGATAAACTCAAAGCATTTTGGATCATTGTGATGGTCCTGGTCTCTTCAGTGTTGACGTATGGTCCTACAACCATATTACTTGTGCTTTATTATTTTATAGATTGGGAGAGGTTTCTATGGTCCTGGTCCATTTCTATGTGCCTTGGGCTCATGTCAGGGTTTGTTCAGCCCATCCTCAATCTCAAAAGAGTTGGAAAACTGCCGTTTTGTTAAGTTCCTTAAATATAAATGTCCAAAAAGCAAAATGCATATTAATGTTTATCATCATCCATATTGTTTTATGTTAAAATAAAATTATAATAAATATGTTGAAATTATATTTTTGTGTCATTTTTTTTTTTTTTTTTTGGTTTGTGCATATATTTCACAGCATACACATGATTCTTGGTGAGCTACCCAAATAAAAGTAGTTTTTCGGTTTACACACTCAAAACACAGACAAGTACATTATAGGGTGGTCTAAAATAATACACTTCAAAGCTAGTATACACTCATATATACATACACTACATACACTATGGGTGCATACATATGGGTGCATACATACATACACTATGGGTGCAAAGGTTCAGATTACTCACGGTTCGGTTTGTATCATGGTTTTAGGTTCACGGTTTGGTTTTGGTACGGTTTGGTATGTACTATGTTCAGGTAAAAAATTACTACTGAAATAAAATAAAGAAAATAAGAACAAATAATCAAACAGCACAAATAAATACAGTATGGCAAAGATACAAATTAATAAAGCTTTTCAGGTTTTTCATGTATCCAGTTTTCAGGTTACAGAAACTGAATAAAGTAGCTGATAAAATGTGAAACAACATTGCATGTAATCTTCACTGTATAAATTAAATAAAGATCAATCATTATTAATTATTAAGTTACTATACAGTCATGAGCAATGAGTGATTTCCTTGTCTTTTGTTTTTTGATTAACATTAAAAACACATTCAGACAGCAGGAATGCAAGGGCTGCTGTCTCTTTAAGACATAATACACGGATCAGTACACTGATAATGAACGCATGCGTTCTTTCTCGAGTGTATATGTTCACTTAAGACATAACCGACTATGCTTGCTAGAATACTCGCCAAGACGGGCATGTTGACATAATTTTGTGTGAATTTGTCCGTTCAAGCACGAGACTTGAAAATGGATCTGAGGATGGTCATTATCTGCAGGAGAGCAGCCCCCTCTGTTGGGAAGTGGTCAACACCTCAGTACATGGTGCCCATTTCCCTTCGGTGCTCTCAAGGGGCCGTTCTGCCAACTTTGCCACCTCATGTGCTTTGGGGTGCAGTGGTCCCCTAGTTCAGTTCTTCCCTGCCGGTCATCTGCTTTAGGACACTGAACTGACTACTCAATTTATGCCAGGGACCAGTCTCGAGAGACTGGTTCTCTTGGTATGAGGTCTTCTTGGGGTAAGACGGATCTGAGGACCATCATTATCTCCAAGATGGCTGCATGAGGGCAGCCCCTTCGGTGGGAAGTGATCAACACCTCATTACACAGTGCCCATTTCCCTTTGGTGCCCTCAAGGGGCCATTCTGCCAACAACACCACCTTGTGTGCTTTGGGATGCAGCCATCTCCGGCAAGTGCATATCTCAGTGTTCACCAGGAAAAGTGGATGCTTGCCCCCTCTGATGAGGGTTTCAGAGTCAGTTCAGTTGTTCCCTGATGGTTATCCGCTTGGCTACTCGAGTTGTGCCGGAGACCAGTCTCAAGAGGCTGGTACTCTTAGGTACAAAGCCTTCTAGGGTAAGATGGATCTGAGGACCGCCATTACCTCCAAGAAGGTCCACTCTGGGGTGAAGTGGTCAACACCTCATTACATGGTGCCCATTTTTCCCTCTGTGCCCTCAGGGGGCTGTTCTGCCAACCCTGTCAACTTGCGTGCTTCAGGGCGCAGTGGTCTCCAGCATCCGCCTAGAAACGTAGTGGCACGGAGTTGTTCGCCCCCTCTGAGGAGGGTCTCAGAGCTACCGTTTGGGCATTCCCTGCTGGTGTGCCGCTTCAGAGCTTCAGTTACTCAGAAACTCCGGAGGCCAGTCTTGAGAGACTGGTTCCCTTAGTAGATTTTTGACAGCGTGGAAGACTGCCAATATATTTCAATGGGTCCTGCACTTAGGGGTCCTATCCACAGTGGTAGGCCCTGAGCAGAATCTGGTTATGGAACAGGAGATAAAAACTCTGCTGGGGAAGGAGACCACTTCACTCCAGAGCTCTCTGCAGGGAACCGGTGGAAATCATCAGCTGGATCCAGTTAACTGCCCATTTCGTTCTGCAGGATCAATTCTCCGCTGGGTTATTCCCATCCACTCTAAGGGTTTATGTGGTGGCCTTACCGGCTTACCACGCACATTTGGGTGGTGTTTTTTGGGAGGAAACCATTTGCCGTTTTGTCCGTGGTGCATCAGATCAGGAGTGATGGAGGCTTCGGGCTCTTAATAGGGGTACCCCCACAAGGTGTGTGATGCGGCGGCCTTTTCTGCTCACATTCGGCAGGTTTACAACCTAGTTTTAGGCTTCACCCCTGGGTCCCAGGTGCTGCTGTCCTAGTTGTGCTCGTCTGGTTTCACACTAGACAGGTGCTGGTCACTATGGTGGAGTTGGTACAGACGCTCCCATAGCGTCAATTCTAAATGCAAAGCAAGTTCCCTTGAAATGGAACGCCTCAGTTACGACTGTATCCTCGGCTCCCTGAAGAGGGAACAAGATGTTGCATCACCCTCCATACTTCCGGTGTGCCTGTCATCGACTTGCTTCGGCCTATCAGAAGCTGCCATTGTTTGGTCTGGGTGTGCTTTATAGCTTCCTGGTCATGATGTCACCTGTCTATGCCACTGAACTGATTTCACAAGTGCTTCACAACGCAATCATGCAGTGTTCCCATAGCGTGAATTCTCAACACAGCATCTTGTTCCCTATTCAGGGAACCGAGGCTACAGTCATAACTAAGGCGTTTTCCCCGTGCTATCGAAAATGGTATCGAATGTCAAAGTATTTTTCAAGGTATCATATCGAAGTTGTAAATTCCAGTATCATGACAACACTAGTATCAAGTTCATACTTGCTCTGTAGCAGCAGTGTAGCAGATCTAGTCTGCCAAGACCAAATACATCAACACTGCCTTATTCAACAACATGCTAAAACTATTTTGAGAGTTGTCATGATTGAAATAATAATATAAAAGTTCTTAAAGGGATAGTTTTCCCCAAACACATGAAAATTCTGTGATCATTTATTAGGCCTCATGTCCATGAAGTTAAGCAATTATAAATTTTTATAGAATTTTTATTTTTGGGTAAACTACTCCTAATAATAGTGTAAAACTAGTCAGCATTATAAAAATTATAATAAATAAATAAAGTATATATACTTTTTATAGATTTGTTCATTATGTCATTATGTGAACAGTCTGATATACATATTATTATAAATATTATTTATACAGTTTAAAAAAATAAATTTCATTTGCATGCCTGATATGGAATTTTTGGGCTTGAAAATGAGAATTTGAATGTTGCATCAATGCAAAGTTGCTCAATATGTCAAAGACACCTCATTAAGTCAAAATGAGATCTTTACAGCTCACATTCAACATGTTCGGCAGTCATAATAGCAGTTAGAGCTACAATGCTTTTAAGGAAAGCCTGAAAATAAATTCAATTTCAGCTTGTTGTGAGTAGACATATTCTATACAAAAGTTTTATTACCTTTTTTAAACTTGCTTTGTAACTTTTTTTACTTAACTAATTCATATTTTATCCTTTTAACGTACTTGTTTTTCTTTTATAACAGATCAAAAAAATGGATATGTTGGAGATGACAAACATCTCAACATGTACGGCATCGTTTTTTCCTGTGAATTCCACCATTTTCAGTGTTTTACACTACTACTTAATCACCAGTGCATTTGGTATCAACCTGGTTCTTGGTATTCCAACAAACTATTACGTCCTGTGGCTGAGCGTGAAGGAGATGATTCAAATTCCACTAAAATCTTCGTCTTCAACGGGGCTCTCGCTGAAATCATTTTCTGTTTTGCTCTTTTTTTTGCCATAGCAGAATATTTCTTTGACTGCATTGATTGTAGGTTTCCAGAGGTCTTTTTTGGATTGGTCCTGTTGACCGGTCGTCCTTTGTTTTTGAGCTTTATCTGTGTGGAGCGTTACATAGGGGTTCTCCATCCTCTGATCTTCCTGAAGCTCAAACCCATGAAATACAGGATCACCATATCTGCTGTCGGATGGATTATTATTATTACCTCTTGTGTAATCGGTACAACGGGTGTGATTAAATATTACAACTTTCTTCTACCACAATTCCTCTTCTTTTTCCTTGTAAAACTGTACAGCTGCTTGATGGTCCTGAAGGCTTTGATGCGTCCTGGACCTGGTGACAATGGGAAGCAGAGAAATGGAGTAAACCTGGACAAAATCAAGGCTTTTAGTATGATTCTGTTCCTGCTGGTCTCCGCATCACTAACATATGGTCCTCTCTTTGTCTCTCTTGTTCTTTATCATATTTTAGATTTAGAGAAGTTTCTCCTATCCTGGTCCATTTCCTTGGCCTTTGGGATCATGTTAGGAATAATATATCCTGTCCTCCATCTCAAAAGAATTGGAAAACTGCCCTTTTGTTGACATTAAAGTTTTTACCCTTTCCTTCATTATGAACTCATTCAACAAAACAACCTAGGGTTAATTTGCTTCTAATTATTTTAAATATCTTTATAGAAAAAATCCAGTCAAATATAAACTTGCTGTCATCATTGTTGCCTGTCTAGTGTAGCTGTGTACTGGAGACATCTGCTGCTCTACTTTAAATTGCAAAACTGAATAGAAATTGTCACGGTTTTGTAGCTAAAATATTGGACAATAAACATAAGCTTGCCTTACTCCAAAGATTTCTGAATGCTCCATTGGGCCATATACCAATCTTAGGACTTTTTAGGGGAGTAGTTGTGGCGTAATGGTTAGAGAGTCAGACTAGTAACCCAAAGGTTCCAGGTTCAAGTGTCAATACTGGCAGGAATGACTGAGGTGCCCTTGAGCAAGGCACCTAACCCCCAATTGCTCCCCGGGTGCCACAGCAAAAATGGCCACCCACTGCTCCGGGTGTGTGTGTTCACAGTTTGCATTGTGCTATTTAAACAGTATACATTTCAAAATAAATTTAATTTGCATGCCTGGAATGGAATTTTTGGCCTTGAAAATGAGAATTTGAATGTTGCATCAATGCAAAGCTGCTGAATATGTCAAAGACACCTCATTAAGTCAAAACGAGATCTTTACAGCTCACATTCAACACGTTCGGCAGTTATAGCTTACATGCTCTTGGGGAACTACTGAAAATAAATTTAAAATCAGTTTGCTGTAAGTAGACATATTCTATACAAACATTTTATAACGTTTTAAAAACTTGCTTTGTAACTTTTTTTTTCTTAACTAATTCATATTTTGTCTTTCAATGTACTTAATTTTCTTTTATAACAGATAAAAAAATGGATATGTTGGAGATGACAAACATCTCAACATGTACGGTATCGTTTTTCCCTGTGAATTCCACCATTTTCAATGTTTTACACTCTTACTATGTCACCACCGCATTTGGCATTAACCTGGTTCTTGCTTTTCCAACAAACTGTTACGTCCTGTGGCTGAGCGTGAAGGAGATGATTCAAGGACAATCCACTAAAATCTTCGTCTTCAACGGGGCTCTCGCTGAAATCATTTTCTGTTTTGCTCTTTTTTTTGCCATAGCAGAATATTTCTTTGACTGCATTGTTTGTAGGTTTCCAGTGGTCTTTTTTGGATTGGTGCTGTTGATCGGTCGTCCTTTGTTTTTGAGCTTTATCTGTGTGGAGCGTTACATAGGGGTTCTCCATCCTCTGATCTTCCTGAAGCTCAAACCCATGAAATACAGGATCGCCATATCTGCTATCGGATGGATTATTATTATTACCTATTGTGTAATCGGTACAACGGGTGTGATTAAACATTACAACTTACTTCTACCACAATTACTTTTCTTTTTCTTTGTAAAACTGTACAGCTGCTTGATGGTCCTGAAGGCTTTAATGCGTCCTGGACCTGGTGACAATGGGAAGCAGAGAAATGGAGTAAACCTGGACAAAATCAAGGCTTTTAGGATGATTCTGGTCCTGCTGGTCTCCGCATCACTAACATATGGTCCTCTCTTTGTCTCTCTTGTTCTTTATCATATTTTAGATTTAGAGACGTTTCTCCTATCCTGGTCCATTTCCTTGTCCTTTGGGATCATATTAGGGATAATATTTCCTGTCCTCCATCTCAAAAGAATTGGAAAACTGCACTTTTGTTGACATTAAAGTTTTTATAAAATTTCATGTCCAGCAGAGGACAAAACCAAACTTTTATCCTTTCCTTCATTGAACTCATTCAACAAAACAACCTAGGGTTAATTTGCTTCTAATAATTTTAAATCTCTTTATAGAAAAAGTCCAAACAAATGTGCACTTGGTGTTGTCATTGTTGCCTGTCTAGTGTAGCTGTGTACTGGAGACATCTGCTGCTCTACTTTAAATTGGAAAACTGTATAGAAATTGTCACTATTTGAATACCACTGGTTTGTAGTTAAAACATTGCAAAATAAACATAAACCTTCCTTCCTCCAAAGATTTCTGGATGCTCCATTGGGCTGTATATAAATCTTAGGATTTTTTTTTTTTTTTTGGGTGGGGTGGGGGGGGGGCAGTCGTAGCCTAATGGTTAGAGAGTCAGACTGGTAATATAAAGGTTGCAAGTTGGAGTCTCAATACTGGCAGGAATGACTGAGGTGCACTTGAGCAAGGCACCTAACCCCCAATTGCTCCCCGGGTGCCACAGCAAAAATGGCCACCCACTGCTCCGGGTGTGTGAGTCCACGGTTTGCAGTGTGTTATTTATGCAGTATACATTTCAAAATAAATTTCATTTGCATGCCTGGAATGGAATTTTTGCCCTTGAAAATGAGAATTTGAATGTTGCATCAATGCAAAGCTGCTCAATATGTCAAAGACACCTCTTTAAGTCAAAACGAGATCTTTACAGCTCACATTCAACATGTTCGGCAGTTATAGCTTACATGCTCTTAGGGAACGACTGAAATTATTTTTAAAATCAGCTTGTTGTGAGTAGACATATTCTATGCAAACATTTTATTACCTTTTAAAAACTTGCTTTGTAACTGTTTTTATTTAACTAATTCATATTTTGTCCTTTTAACATACTTATTTT
This sequence comes from Megalobrama amblycephala, assembly GCF_018812025.1. NCBI lineage: Eukaryota > Metazoa > Chordata > Actinopteri > Cypriniformes > Xenocyprididae > Megalobrama > Megalobrama amblycephala. The sequence continues at coordinate 3,819,238 of NC_063067.1, forward strand.
TCTTTTATAACAGATAAAAAAAATGGATATGTTGGAGATGACAAACATCTCAACATGTACGGCATCGTTTTTTCCTGTGAATTCCACCATTTTCAGTGTTTTACACTACTACTTAATCACCAGTGCATTTGGTATGAACCTAGTTCTTGGTCTTCCAACAAACTGTTACGTCCTGTGGCTGAGCGTGAAGGAGATGATTCAAGGACAGTCCACTAAAATCTTCGTCTTCAATGGGGCACTCGCTGAAATCATTTTCTGTTTTGCTCTTTTTTTTGCCATAGCAGAATATTTCTTTGACTGCATTGATTGTAGGTTTCCAGTGGTCTTTTTTGGATTGGTCCTGTTGACCGGTCGTCCTTTGTTTTTGAGCTTTATCTGTGTGGAGCGTTACATAGGGGTTCTCCATCCTCTGATCTTCCTGAAGCTCAAACCCATGAAATACAGGATCACCATATCTGCTGTCGGATGGATTATTATTATTACCTCTTGTGTAATTGGTACAACGGGTGTGATTAAATATTACAACTTTCTTCTACCACAATTCCTCTTCTTTTTCCTAGTAAAAATTTACAGCTGCTTGATGGTCCTGAAGGCTTTGATGCGTCCTGGACCTGGTGACAATGGGAAGCAGAGAAATGGAGTAAACCTGGACAAAATCAAGGCTTTTAGGATGATTCTGTTCCTGCTGGTCTCTGCGTTACTTGCATATGGTCCTCTCTTTGTCTCTCTTGTTCTTTATCATATTTTAGATTTAGAGAAGTTTCTCCTATCCTGGTCCATTTCCTTGGCCTTTGGGATCATGTTAGGGATAATATATCCTGTCCTCCATCTCAAAAGAATTGGAAAACTGCCCTTTTGTTGACATTAAAGTTTTTACCCTTTCCTTCATTATGAACTCATTCAACAAAACAAACCTAGGGTTAATTTGCTTCTAATTATTTTAAATCTCTTTATAGAAAAAATCCAGTGAAATATAAACTTGCTGTCATCATTGTTGCCTGTCTAGTGTAGCTGTGTACTGGAGACATATGCTGCTCTACTTTAAATTGCAAAACTGTATAGAAATTGTCACTATTTGAATACCACTGTTATGTAGCTAAAATATTGCACAATAAACATAAGCTTTCCTTCCTCCAAAGATTTCTGAATGCTCCATTGGACCGTATATAAATCTTAGGACTTTTTTTTTTTTTGGAGGGGGGCAGTCATGGCCTAATGGTTATAGAGTCAGACTGGTAATCCAAAGGTTGCAAGTTTGAGTCTCAATAACAGCAGGGATGACTGAGGTGCACTTAATCAAAGGCACCTAACCCCCGGGTGCCACAGCAAAAATGGCTGCCCACTGCTCCGGGTGTGTGTGTTCACAGTTTGCAGTAGGGTTGTGCCGATGGACGATATCATGGAGAGACACCATCGTGATGCCACGCCCCCACCCCGCTCCGCCCCTTTTATTCCCCTCACGTGCAACCTATTGGAAAGCCCGGATGAGTCATTAGTTGGGAAATAAAATAACCCTTTTGCACGTAAGTTTAAAATATTCTGGCTGACCCCCCAGCGTGAGTTTTTCAAGGCGACCGTTATTTAGAACGTATCACTTTATTGTTTCCATGGTGACGCGTCATTACTTGTCATGTCACACACCGCAGCGCTGTATGACTGATGATCTGCTTTTATTTCAGTATTCCTTTTTTTATTCAAAATATTCACTAATTTGTTAACTATAACATGAAATATTTGATATTCCGATTGTCAAATATGTGAAAGTCGATGTGTTTATTGTTTAAACAACTTAATTGCGTTAGTTGAGCTATACACGTTATGAGCGTCGTCATGTTAGTTTGTGCCGCAGGTTCTGTTGAATTCACAACATCTTATATGTATTTAAACATCCGAAACCTAAAATAAACATTATGTGGTTGAAAACACTGCATATTTGTGATATATGAAAAGTGCTGCGCGCGTCCATCTCTGGTTTAGCGCCAGCCAAAGCGCACACGCACATTTGAATTTGGCAATTGATCACGTGATGCACTGCACTGAACGTTCTAATCACACCGGTGTGATCGTACGTGTCAAAGGGATAAATAAAGTAATAAAGTAAAAATAAAGAATAATAATTATATAATAACGAAAAATTAAAATACACCCCCCACCCCCGACGATATCATCGTCCATCATGATGTTTTACTGTAAACATCGTCAACTGCCAATTTAGGGGACATCGCCCAACCCTAGTTTGCAGTGTGTTATTTATATAGTATACATTTCAAAATAAATTTAATTTGCATGCCTGGAATGGAATTTTTGCCCTTGAAAATGAGAATTTGAATGTTGCATCAATGCAAAGCTGCTGAATATGTCAAAGACATGTCTCTTTTAGCCAAAACATGATCTTTACAGCTCACATTCAACACGTTCGGCAGTTATAGCTTACATGCTCTTGGGGAACGACTGAAAATAAATTTAAAATCAGTTTGCTGTAAGTAGACATATTCTATACAAACATTTTATCATGTTTTAAAAACTTGCTTTGTAACTTTTTTTTTTACTTAACTAATTCATATTTTGTCCTTCAATGTACTTAATCTTCTTTTATAACAGATCAAAAAATGGATATGTTGGAGATGACAAACATCTCAACATGTATGGCATCGTTTTGGTCAAGTTGGCACCTGTCAAATTTGGCATTAACCTGGTTCTTGCTTTTCCAACAAACTGTTACGTCCTGTGGCTGAGCGTGAAGGAGATGATTCAAGGACAGTCCACTAAAATCTTCGTCTTCAATGGGGCTCTCGCTGAAATCATTTTCTGTTTTGCTCTTTTTTTTGCCATAGCAGAATATTTCTTTGACTGCATTGATTGTAGGTTTCCAGAGGTCTTTTTTGGATTGGTCCTGTTGACCGGTCGTCCTTTGTTTTTGAGCTTTATCTGTGTGGAGCGTTACATAGGGGTTCTCCATCCTCTGATCTTCCTGAAGCTCAAACCCATGAAATACAGGATCGCCATATCTGCTGTCGGATGGATTATTATTATTACCTCTTGTGTAATCGGTACAATGGGTGTGATTAAATATTACAACTTTCTTCTACCACAATTACTTTTCTTTTTCCTTGTAAAACTGTACAGCTGCTTGATGGTCCTGAAGGCTTTGACGCGTCCTGGACCTGGTGATGACGTCAAGCAGAGAAATGGAGTAAACCTGGACAAAACCAAGGCTTTTAGTATGATTCTGGTCCTGCTGGTCTCTGCATTACTAACATATGGTCCTCTCTTTGTCTCTCTTGTTCTTTATCATATTTTAGATTTAGAGAAGTTTCTCCTATCCTGGTCCATTTCCTTGTCCTTTGGGATCATATTAGGGATAATATTTCCTGTCCTCCATCTCAAAAGAATTGGAAAACTGCACTTTTGTTAACATTAAAAAAAAGCGTTTTAATGAAACTTCATGTCCAGCAGAGGACAAAACCAAACTTTTACCCTTTCCTTCATTAATATGAGCTCATTCAACAAAACAACCTATATTAGGGTCAATATGCCTCCAATTATTCTAAATCTCTTAATATAAAAAATACACTCAAAATCCAATCAAACGTACACTTGGTCTCATCATTGCTGCCTGTCTGATGTAGCTGTGTATCGGAGAGATTTTGCAGATCTGCATAAAACAATCATTTTACAGTGAAAAGTTAAATCAGAATAATTCAGTCTAATCATACCTCATCAATTACAGACAATGCCTAAACCGATAATCAGATTTACAATTTTTGCATGGCTTGAAATGAAATAAAACTTCTCATTCTTATTTAGTTTAACTTGATGTACTAAAATAACTAAAGCTTAAATAAAATAATTAAAAACTATAGACATTTAAAAAAAAAAACTAATAAAAAATGAGAAACTAAATTTTAAATTGAGTTTATCTGTGTAGCAAAACGCATTCATGTGATGTCAAATAAGTTACAACACTATATTTTCCAATTTATGGCCTATAATTCAGCATGTCAATGAAAATCATGAAAATAGGCCATATTAATCATAAGTTATTAGTATTTGTATGCACTCTGGTATCCTCAGGGCGCGGTACCACTGACACATAAGTGTTGCCACAATATGTCAGTGTGCTTGTAAAATCCAATATTTTATGACAAAATTCGGATCATCATCCAACTTTAGGACTCTAAAAAGACTGTAAAGACATACAGTGATTATACAATTATGAAAATACTGCTAATAAAGATCTTTAGCTGGAAAGCGACTAGTTTGTCCAAACAATGTCTAATATTACTCACACATACTGGCTAGACTTCTCATTTTGCTGTGAATGAGGACAAAGTTATTCTAAACCTGACAAATAGGATTGTGATAAATAGTTTTATATTTGCAAGTGTAATACACATTTCCCAAGCTTAACAAACAGAATTTGAATGCTGCATCAATGCAAAACTGCTCAAAAGATCCAAATCATGAATCATAACTATAAGGTTTTTTGGTAGCATATGAAACTAATCATATTCAGTGGATCTTCAACCCGTTCAGAGCCAAACTAGCTGTTATTTTGAGTGTTCGGTGGACAACTTAAACACTGAGGAGTTGGTGAGGAAAACATAGCTTTAATCTATTTTAAAATTATATTTACTCAGTCCTAATGAATCTTTATTCCTTCCACCTTCTCTCAAGGGTTTCAGAAACTCCACGACCATGTTAGAGGTGACAAATACTTCGATGTGTTTGCCGTTAATGTACGTAGTGAACTCCAGTACATGCTACGTTTTACCCTCCCACGTCATCGCCGTCTCTCTCGCCATCAATCTGGTTTTTGGTCTTCCAGCAAACTGTTACATCCTATGGCTAAGTGTGAAGGAGATGATTCAAGGACAATCCACCGAAATCTTCGTCTTCAACGCGGCACTTGTTGAGGTCGTCTTCTGCGTCTCCTACATTTTTCTCATCCGACGGTTTTTCTTTAGCTGTAGTGACTGTGAGTTTGGGTTGCTCTTTCTTGGACTGGTACTTTGGGTCGGTCGTCCTCTGTTTCAGAGCTGCATCTGTTTGGAGCGTTACGTAGGGGTTGTCCATCCTGTGACCTTCCTGAAGTTCAAACCCATGAAATACCGGATCGCCTGTTCGGCCGTCGGGTGGACTCTGATATTTATCTCATGCATAATATACACTCTGGAAGTGATTACGCTGTTTAACTTACTTCTGCTTGAATTCATGATTTTTTTCAGTGTAAAACTCTTCTGCTGTTTGATGGTCCTGAAGGCTCTGGTGCGCCCTGGACCCGGTGGCGACGTCAAGCAAAAAGATGCACACAAGGATAAAATCAAGGCATTTCGGATCATTCGGATGGTGCTGGTGTGTTCTGTGTTTATGTATGGCCCTAACATTATCTCTCTTGTGCTTTATTATTTCATAGATCAAGAGAAGTTTCTTCTGTCCTGGTCCATTTCCTTGTTCTTGAGCGTCATGTTAGGGTTTGGGCAGCCTTTCATCTATCTTAAAAGAGTTGGAAAGCTACCGTTTTGTTAACATTTTTCAAAAATGGCTTGATGAAACTTCCAGTGCACTTAGGGGCAAAATCTTTGCACGTTTTGTATTTGTCATCAATAGCTGTCAAGCTTGGCAAAACAACGTAGGGGAACTTATAATGAACTTTGATGTTGTTCTAAATACGTGAAAAACGGTTTTGAAGTACTGCTCACAAAAGCAGTCGTGATGTAGCTCAGAGTTTGTGACTTTGTCTTTATACTTTGCATTGAAAAGGTGACTCTTTGCCACTATTGTGTAGTTAAACAGAGCAGTAAAATCCCATCTGTCCCCTAGAGCTCTGACTTACCCTTCACTTTAAAATGTACCCTGGAGATGCCTGCATTAAAACAGAGGTTACCCAAAAACACCAAATGCATATTCATCTCCCTGCTTTAATGAATAAATACATAAAATATGCTAAATTATTAGGATCTACATCTAATCTCTATACTATTTTGTTTATGTAATACTAGAACTTTGTATCATGTTCTCCCTATAGGATGAATAGCTTTTGGTTCCTCATTTGTAAATAACTTTATATTAAAATATCTGCTAAATTAATAAATGTACATTTAAGATTCCTGAGTAAACAGCAAACAAGCTGATGCAATTCATACAGTGCTGTAATTTGAAATCTCTCACCACATTTGCATACTAGTCTCTACCATATCTCTTTATCTCTTTAGGCCTTTTACCATTACTATTTTTTTTTAATTCACTTATGTTCCTCTATGCAGTTGAATTGTGCAGATTTACTATCCAACACATTATTCTTCTCTCTGACAGATTTAAAGTGCAATCAAAGACATTCTAATGTCCAGTATCTAAATGTATAATGATATAATTTCTAAATAATGAGTCTGTGATTATTCCATTCAAAGTTAATCATAGAAAGCACTTCATTATCAAGTCATCAATCAGAGCCATCACAGTCTTTCTGCTAGATTATAATGACATCAAAACCCTCACTTTAGTATCTGTCACCTAAACACACACAATATGAAACTTAAAAGACATTTGTTTTAGCCTGGACTGAGGAAGAGGAAAGAATTGTGTTGCTAAGCTAATAGTGCAATACACAAATGGTTATAAAATACACAGCACACACAAATAGCACATACAATATACTTTTCAGTACTGAATGAATTATATTCATCAACATTTGTCATCTTGATTCTGCATTAGGAGTATGTATATAATGCCTTACATCCCTGTTGACAAAAACAGCATACTGTTTAGGTATGTTTTGAAGCATGGCAGCTGGTTTGAGCTGATTTAAGATGGTCCTTAGTTGGTCATAAACTGGTTTAAGCTGGTTTTGAGCTGGAGCAAGTTGCTTAGGACCAGCTTAAACCAGCTCAAAACAGCTGCCATGCTTCAAAACATACCTAACCAGTATGCCTTTTTTTTTTTCAACAGGGTTGCTGCCTCAATAGGCAGCTCACTGGGTTTTTGGAAAAGAATCAACACTAAATTTATATTAATTACACACAAAACATTTATATAGCACATTTATATGGAATATAGCACATGTAGACTACAGCCTGGTTTTGTCTTTAAGCCTGACAATAATGTATGGAAAAGAAGAGCTTGAACATTATAATAAACTTCTTGTTTGTTAAAGAGAGAAGATTCATGTGTTTTCAAGATACTTCATTTTATCATCAAAGAGAAAGCGATCCTAGAACGGAGATGATGTCGAAGAACAATGTATGCAAAATGGGAGAAATACTTCATTCAATACCAAAAATACTGGTTGGAAAAACAGATAGTCCCACCCCAAACTTGGGGAAATGTTGCTGCTTCAAGGTGGATGTGCAAACAATGTTTGGATTGAGTCGCAGTGTTTATATTTCTTAGGGAAATCAACCTACGAATGGCTTACTTGTAGCTGTCTCTGAACATTAAGCTGGGATACGAAAAAGGGTTTTAACATCCAAAAAATTACACACATCATCTTCAAAGGGATCTCATTTGTGATTTTACTGTCCTATGGGACTGCATTCTTGCTAGTTTCATTGCTGGCATTCTGGCATAAAAATATTATCCAGACAATTTGAGAGCTCTTTTCCTTTGTATTCATAGAAGATTTCTGATTTTCACTTTCAATTCCAAAGCAAAGTTCTTGTTATTACAGGCTAATATTACACAATAAAAAACAAAATAGAAATGCATTTATGGAAATACACAAAGAGAAGGCAATGGTGCAAGGATTTGATTCATTTACTAAATCATTTGGAAGCAACTTATTTTAAAATGTCAATGCCATGACTTGAAATATATCATTGCAACAAAATCTACCTAAACAACCTAAAAAAGCTCTATGCAAAAAGTTCCCTTTATTTCATGTTTATATTTTCACTAATGTTTTCTATGAAAAAATGTCCATGTCATGTACAGCGCTTGTTGTATTAAACTATTCACATGAAACAAAACTCTCATGAAACGCATTAAAATGCCAAACACAGACCCCAACACTACAAGAAACACAACAAGGGTAACAAACGGACCATCTGGAGTATTGACCAAAGGCATCCTGACAACGACAGTACGATCAGTTATGTGATAAAATCAACATCAGTAACATTTCGCCGAAAAATTTTACGTGACCGCACCTACTGCATCTACATTTCACCCAGTATGCTTTTTACTGCGTCATTTTTTTTTACTGTATGTTGCATTATTTATGTATAACCACTGCCAAATCGATAAAGATAACCAAAGACAAGCAACTTCATCTGTAGCTGTCAAAGGTAAATAAATGATCCGATTCCTGTGTTCATTAGCACTAGCTAGCTAAAGCAAGGCTAAAAATTCCACTCAAACTACCACTAAAGCCTTCAAATTACATTATTCCTGATATCTCTGGGTGTCTGTGAAATAATATCTGATATTCAGACCAACACATGACTTCCAGTGCGATATCTTTATACAACAGCTCAATAAAAAAGAAGATAATTGAGTAACTAAGACATATGAGAGACAATATTGACAGCCCATACCTTCTCTATTTTTGCTCCGTCGATTAAAAATTTCCAAAGGCAAGGCGGGAGGCCAGTGAGGCGCATCGCTAGTGACCTTATTGAACGAATCATCGTTTTGAACAAATCGACTGAGTGAACGGATCAATGACTCGTAACTTGTTTCTTCAACGAATCGTTTACATGAATGGTTCATAGAATCATAAACTCAGTCACGTGTTTCTTTCCTGAATTAATCGGTTGCGTGAAAAAGATTCACCCTGCATCCCAGTGTGCTTACTATCCACCCTAAATAGTATTGAATATTACTAATACTATTTATATTACTAATATATATGCACATTGAGATGCAGGCTCAATGACTTGTTTCGTATCTGAATGTGGTGTTTTTTGAAAGAGTTGGCTGAGTAAATGATTCAATGAATCATTTATCTGAACAATCCTGAACTAACCAATTGTTTTGAACGAACTTTGAACAAGTAAATGATTCATTCAAAATGACAGTCACTTGTCTTCCCCTACTGGTGTAACGATGTAAAAAAAAGTTACAGATAAAATGTGTAAATACATAATTGAGATTTTTGAAAGAAGTATCTTATGCACAGCAAGGCTGCATTTATTTTGTTAAAAATACAGTAAAAAAAGTGACATTTTGAAATATTATTACAATGTAAAATAGCCATTTTCTGTGTGAATATGTTAAAATGTAATTTATTCCTGTGATCATAGCTGAATTTTCAGCATCATTACTCCAGTCTTCAGTGTCACATGATCCTTCAGAAATCATTCTAATATGCTGATTTGCTGCTCAAGAAACATTTATGATTACATTTTTTGATACATATTTTTTTGTTGTTGTTGAATACAACATTCAAAAGAACTGCATTTATTTGAAATAGAAATTTTTTGTAACATTATAAATGTCTTTACTGTCACTTTTGATCAATTTAATGCATTACTGCTGAATAAAAGTGTTCAAAAAAACTATTTCAATAAGCTTTTGCATCATGGTTTCCACAAAAATTGCACAAAAAACTTTTTTTCAATATTGATAATAATCAGAAATGTTTCTTGAGCAGCAGATCATCATATTAGAATGATTTCTGAAGGATCATGTGACACTGAAGACTGGTGTAATGATGCTGAAAATTCAGCTTTGATCACAGGAATAAATTACATTTTAAAATATATTCAATAAATTCTAATAATATTTCACAATATTACAGTTTTTTATAGGTAAATAAATGCAGTCTGAGCATAAAAGTCTTCTTTCAACACATACATATGTGTCAAAAAATGGTAATGTAAATTGTCGTGTTGTTTTTTGGTACAGAAAGCCTTGGTTAATAATGACAGGTGCAGCAGAATATGTTCTCTTTGAACACACCTGCACATGACATCTGTGCTCTGGAGGAGAGCTGGATCACTTCTGAAGACAGTCAATGGGGGGCGCTGACACAGCTGTTCCTGTCAGTCCCATGAGGAGCAGCAGGGGTGAGGATCATGGTACATCTGTCCTCGCATCTCTGACTGATCACATCCGTACTGACAGACACAATCTCCCAGCAGGCAACAAACCATCATCCTGTACGACATGAGACCAGCTGCCCTCTGCTTCCACACCTTCAGACTCAACCGGGCCGGCTAATCTAAGCTGTGTGTCGCCGATTTCTGATGTTAGACACGTTATATTTAAGTTCATCTGCATCTGCAGGCCCCAAAATGATTTGAACAAGTCACTTAACATGCATAAATGTGGCAGCATGCAGGTCACAAGCTTCTAAGGTTGTATGTGCCAAATGACACTGTTTCATCAGAAAGTTTTGGGATACTTTGGCTGTTGTTTTGCTTGTATTTGGAGGTTGATCAATGTTATCCATTCAGCACACGGAGGCTGAGCGTCAGAACAAACCCGCACCATCTGTCCCTGCCGTAAAGGGGAAAGTTTCGGCAGAATCTCTGTCATGCAGGCTGGTTTGCTTTCCCTCATGAAACTTGCGACCGTGTGTTCAACCTTTAGTAAGAGCAGGACACATTAATGTCAGAGATGCACAACAGACACAACAGCCTTTACTGAACAAATGTTAACCTCTTCTTTTCGTCTCTGCTGATCAAATGATTCATTCATTTAAATATCATTTAGTTTCATTTGCACAAAACCAAATCTGAGAAATAGCGAACATGTCATTAAATGTTGAATCATTCGTGTGATTCCTTTGTGTCACCATTCAAAAATGTTAATGGAAATCTCAACATGGCGTTTTTCATATATCATAACATTAAAAATACAAATAATCCACCAGTAAAGGTGGTAAAGGTTTTTTTTTTTTTAATGTTTTTGAAAGAAGTCTTTTCTGCTCACCAAAGCTACATTAATTTGAACATAAATACAATAAAGAACAATTATTACAAATTAAAATCACTGTTTTCTATGTGAATATATTTTAAAATGTAATTTATTCCTGTGATGCAAAGCTGAATTTTCAGCATCATTACTCCAGTCTTCAGTGTCACATGATCCTTCAGAAATCATTCTAATATGATGATTTGCTGCTCAAGAAACATTTATGATTACTATGATTATTATTATATTAATAAAATTATTATTATAATAATTGAGTACCAAAAATAATTGATGATAACCTTGGTGAGCATAAGAGACTTCTTAATTATTTTTTTTTAATATAAATCATAATTATTCCAGACGTTACCAGTAGTGCTGTTTTTTGTTGTTCATTTAGTTAAAAATCTTAAACGATTTTAATGAGATTTTAACTGTATTTTATTTGCATTAAAATTTTGAATCTACCTGTCAACAATGGCTGACTTTTTATATCTGTATCACCCAGCTAGTCATGAACAACACTTCTAGATTAGACACTTTTCAGTGGACAAATACAGAAAACATAAATAACAGCACAATAATAATCAGCTTCCCCTCTGTGATCATAATTCGTCTGCTTTCAGACAAGAATATATTATATAAATATATAACACAACGCTGCAAATGATAAATGAAGGAGGTGGAGTCTCAGTCTCAGAGTAACACAGACCCTGTTTGTTGCGGCACAAATCTAATCTCACTGTGAAATGAGAACAATTTCCAGCAGCAAGAGCACATTAGAGTAAAGTAGTGTGACGGAGTGTGTTCAATGATGACTGAAAGGACCAAATAATAACAGGAAGCATTCAATTGCAGAGTAATATGTTATTTATTAATACAAAAAGCATGGTTATGCTTCTGAAATGTGACTGCATGAGCTACATTCTGACATTATAGTATTAGCTGTATTAAAACATTCAATATATGCACTAACTAAACTAACCCTAACTAACTGTACATCAATTGAATTGAAGTCTCAAGATTTAAGATTTACCTGCACCTAAACAGTGCATAAAATCAAAATGAACTCCGGTTGGCCACTTTACATGTCAATCAAACCTGTCAAATTGGGCGGTTCTTGGCCAGAATAAGCAGCAAAAGAAGTGAGACAGTGGCCGAATAGCGAATTGAGATCTCTTTCGCATCTTCCTGCGCTTCACAGAGGCGTTTCTAGCCTTTCATCTGTACTAGGGAACAAGCCCATCAAAAAAGTTTGCCCATATTTTGATACTTTTTTTTCTTTTTTAAAATTCTGTTTTGGATGTAAATGGATATACCTGCAGTATATTCACAAGCTACACACACAATAAAGAAATGCTTTGTCGTTGACAAGTACAGAGCCTCTGAAGGGACGCAGAGAAGGAAAAAAACATGAGATGGGAGGAAAAATTTTGTCAATGCTTTTGCTTTCCCACAAGAAACTTTGCGTTCTCTTGCAAATCTTTTGAGTTGTTTGCCAGCAAACGGGGGAATGCAAAAGTTTTGCAAGTGAACGCAAAAAATGTCTAGCGACAACCCTGAACAGACAAATACACAGAAAACATACACAGCTGAGAGAAAACGCATGTGTATCATCAGATCCGTCTTAAAGTGACAGCAGCATAATAAACCTCTCATTAAAAATGAGTCAAACAACAAAAGGCAAAGAGAAAACCACTTACTGCTCTGATTGAATCTTTTCTGTAACTTTAATAAGGATACATCTATATTTAATTTATATCTATGTTTATATAATAATTTGTTTATATTATTACTAACTGTTTATTTGTCCAGTGTGTAATATTTAGGTGGATCTATTGACAGAAATGCAATTTAATATGCATAACTATTTTTTCAGTGGTGTATAAAGACCTTACATAATGAACCATTGTGTTTTTATTAACTAATGAGCCATTTCTATCTACATTCACCACGGGTCCCCTTACATCGAAGTCGCCATTTTGCGCCGCCATGTTTCTACAGTAGCCCTAAACGGACAAACTGTTCTACAGAGCACGTTTGCTTGGCTGGCTACTCTCTGCTGTCTCAGACAACAACATCTTTGTCCTGTGCGGCCATCATAGCTTCTCTATGTGCTTTGAAAGGGAGGGGTGAGCGGTAGACTAAGCCGTTGGTTGCAATTCACAACCTCACCACTAGATGCCGCTAAAATTTACACACTGCACCTTTAGGACCCTATTTTAACGATCTAAGCGCATGGTCTAAAGCACACAGCACAAGGCAATTAGGGCGTGTCCAAATCCACTTTTGCTAGTTTAACGAAGGAAAAAATGGCCGGCGCGCCCGGCGCATAGTCTGAGGGTGTACTCACACTAGGCGCTCTGAACCGTGCCCGAGCGCATTTGACCCCCAAAGCCCGGTACGTTTGACAAGTGTGATCGCTCAGTTCAGTGCCCAGGCCCGGTTCGTTTAGCCGTCCCTGGCCTGCTTGGAACAAGTGGGCCAGAGCGCGGTTAAGTATGGATCGAGCGCGGTTTGCATGCAGTGTCAAACCGTGTCTGAGCACGGAACAGCTACTACTTTGTGCGATACGGTCATCATTACGACGGCAAACATCTTTATTACCACTTTGATGGTACACTCTTCAATTAATGTAATTAATTCGAGTGTATTTGGGTTTATAACGGGTCTGGTTCTCACATTATTGATGAACAGGAATTGTATATTGCGAGTAAAGCTGCAAAATTCCACCATTAACGTCACCTACCTTCGTAGTTCGTAATAATCCTCTGATACGTGCAAGTGAAAATCACTGTGCGGCATAAATGATAAATCTATTAGGCAGTATCTTAGCGATAGTGCATTTCTTCTTGTTTTCTTCCATACAAAAAGTTGCATCATATATGACGCAAGCGTGCTCCGGCCTGGAACATTAAGGGCAATATGGTCAGCAGGGGAGTGGGGAGGGGGACAATCACACTCAGGCTCGGTTCAAGGCAACCGTGCCTAGTGTGAGTGCACCCTAAAAGGGTTGTCTTAATGAGTAATATGTGTGTTTTGGGTGTAACGTGCAATAAACCAGAGTCTCATCTCTGATTCCCTTTAAAAGCCAGTTGCACTCGCACCATGGCGGATTCGTCATTTACATGGTGGAATTTGCAAGCGGAAAAACTGAACGCTTCTCCAGTGAGGAAATGGATCTGCTTATGCGCAAGGTTAAAGCGCATGAGCAGACCATCTACGGGACAAGCTGGATTCCACAAAAGCATTTTTTGTCTGTGCCAAAAATCCAGTGCCATTGACTTTAGAGCAGGTTTTTGTTTGTCAATGCCGCAATCATTTTCAGTTGCCTTAAAATAGCAATACGCCAACAATGCGCCTGAACACACCTCGTTTTCAGACCAGCACGCCCATGGACGAACAAATGAGCACAAATGCATTTGGTATTTAAACAACGTGGCACAGGATGTGAAAATGATAACTGCATCAGGCTGAAACTAGCAAAAAACACTTGCGTCGTGCCTGCCGTCGCATTGCGCTGGGTGTATGATAGGGCCCTTCATATTAATAAGGCGAGTCTTTTTTTGTTGTGGTGCCAAAATTGGAATCGGGAATTGTACAATTTCACTGGTATCTAAAATTTTGATGTCAAAACAAAAAAATTATTGGTTTAAAGACAATTTTCACTCAGAATTTGCTAATAAACTTCACAAATAAATACAAAGAATTGGTAAGTAACACACTGAATTAAATGTGAAAGTTTGAAGTAGAAAGATTGAAATATTTTCTTGTAAGTCTTTAGCCACTTTTCCACTGTTGGGCCAAACTGATCTCATTGCTTAACCGTTCCATCCCGTGCCGATCCGTGCTGAGATCTCCGGGCCGAGAGCGGTCTGTAACCGTGCTGAACCAGACTCAAGTGGAAATATAACTGGAACGGTTCCTTACTGTGACGAAGGAAAAGCAGCTGTTGTTTTATTTATAACTTCGAAAAATATTTTTTTACAAGGTTACATGGGTCAAAAACAATGAAAACAATAACTATTTTATATTATTCAGGCCTATTTATTATATTTTTTTTGTGAATAAGCCTCTGGTGGCTCATTGATTTATGTTTATTTAATGGCTCCCTTCATATCTGAGCTTCATCTTTGCTCCAGCAAACATACATGTTGAGATGACCTGAAGACACTGAGCAGAGACCAGCACTGATCTATCACTGTGAGGTCTAGTAGCATTAATTCTGCTTGAAAAGCATCGCAGAATCTAAATCGACCCACCGACACTGAGCAATCCCTCCTCAGCGGAGCGCTAGCATTGATTTCTGTCTCAGAGAGAGATCGTTCCTTCCTCGTCCCAGTTAGATAATCATATCTGGGCTCTATGAAAAAAAAAGACTAAGTCTTATAAATACATGCAGGAGAACTGTATCTTAAATTTAACAAAATTGAACCTTGTTTCATATTTCAGTCCCAAAGCTGATCACTAGAATTGCAGTATGATCTACAGTGTTACAATATAATCTATTTAGGCAAATATTCTACACCTGCGCTCCATATATTACTCTGTTCTGCACTAATTCATCAAATTGTCCGTCTGCACTGGGAACTGTAATAAACTCCTGCACTGTTTGTGATCTTGCATGTCTCTAATGCTGAATTCAGAGAATTACATCCAGTTATCATATATCACATATCTGGCTGAAATCGTATACTATATAGTAAGCACATTTGGTTTGAAACGTACTTTGTGACCATTAAAAAAGTACATTGATTCTATATAGTGTGAATGTTATCTGGATGTACTACATCCGACATGTTGTCATTATCATGTGACCTACCAGACTCAGTTGCGTTGCTTCACTGCCATTCACAAATCATCTCCCGTGGCCTCATGGGATAGTGAAGTGTCTATCATTTGCACACTTCAGGCTCTTGCCGGAAGATTTAGGTCATCCTGGTACTTTTAGCCTACTCTTTTATGAGTACTGTGAATTTGGACATACTACTCGGCTCACATACTGTTTTTAACCTACTATATAGTATGGGAGTAGGTACATTTGGACTTTAATGGCTTTAAATGCTTCAAAGTATATGAATTTAGAGATGCAACTTCTGAGAGAGAGTCCTGACAGTCTCACAGCATGCTCAAATCTTCTCTGAGAAGTTTCCTCTCTTAATTTATTCACTTTGGATTACCACTGATAAAAATATGACAGCTAATACAAATTTGAACAGCTATTGGTGGATCACTAGTTGCCTATCCTGACCCGTATCTACTACAGAGACAAAACTGTTATTTCACAGAGTATGATGTACAAAATCAACAGCATGTCAGGAATATCCCATGCTTATTACATACTTTATTGATTATTATAGCATGTGACCTTGAGCTGAAGCCTAAAGCAGATAAAACAAAAATACATCTTTCCTGTTGAAAATGTGTGCAGGTTACAGTATTATTATAGTTATGATAATAATGATATAGTTATATAAATATATATACACAATTATTTTATAGGTTTAAATATCAAATAGTTTATCAGACACATATATTTATATGACAAATACACACGTGGTGGGTTGAAATGGCAAGAATATCATATGATTTTTTTTTCAGGCAGGATCACAATCCATAATCTTTTCAAAATTCTTTTTCATGTTGTTTTTTAAGACTTTATGACATAAAAAGTCTAAATGATGACATACTAAGTCATTATTTTGTACGTCCTAATTGAAAGTTGAATTTATTACTTTCTGTCATAATTACAACTCTTTTTGTCATAATTTCGACTTTGTATGTGATCAATTTAAATTTTTTTTATCATAATTTCAAACAAGTATGTCAATTTTGACTTAGTATGTCATAATTATGACTTAGTATTTCATGATTTTAACTTTTTATGCCTTTATTTTTACTTTGAATGTCATAATGATCACTTAGCATGTCCTATTTTGACTTTTATTTTGTCATAATTATGACTTTTTCCCCCGGTTTCACAGACCAGGCTAGTCCTAGACTAAAATGCATGTTTGAGCTGTTTTAAATGAAAGTAACTTGCACTGACATATCTTAAAATATGTCAGTATCATTGTTTTGTCTCAAGATGAACACCAGTAATGTGTTTTTCTAGTGAAAGTTTATAAAAGCTACTTAAATGCCTTAATTGAACTAAGGCCTAATCCTGGCTTATGCTAAGCCCTGTCTGTGAAACCAGGCCCATATGTTATAATTATGACTTAGCATGTCAATTTCGATTTTGAATGTCATAATTTCAACCTTTTATGTCATAATTATGATTCTTCAAAGCATAATTTTTTTATTTCTGAGGTGGCAGAAATGCCTCCATACTGTAACACGATGCTACGATCTCTTTTCAAAGGCAGATCATGGAGACATTTAATCATTCATTTATTATCGTTCACAATCTAATATCATGATATCACACACCCATAATTCACACTCATATTTCATATTCAAAAGTAGCCATCAGTTCTGGTAAAATAAAAATGTGTTAGTCACGGAGATGAACATGAATGATAACAGCTTTTATAATGATAATAGCTTTTTCCAAGTAATACAGACCTGCTTGGTTTATATACCAGGGTTTCCAGGTCTGTGCAACAAAAGCCCAATGGCAAGTCAAAAGTAGCCCAATAATAGCCAATGCGATTTTCTCCATTGGTTGGCTGAATTCTTCACTGAATTTGTACGTCTGGGGGGTGTTTTGGGGGTGTTGGAGTGCCGAAATTGTACGGAAATCAACCCACAGAAAAAAACTTTACCTACGGCAACAACTTAAAAGTAGCCAAATTCCGCGGGAAACCACAGACTTGGCGACGCTTTTATATACAGAGATATATAAAACAAGAACAAGGTTCTCTCAAAGTTATGAACAATGTTCATTCAAAATTATCTGGTTGTACATTCATCTAACATGATTATAAACGCAACTATGCCTACTTGTTTCGGAATGTTCAGAGAACATTCAAAAGTAACATTCCCATAATATTTGAAGAATGATGAAATGGAATGTTTCCTTAACGTTCACATAACCAAGAAAGAAAAATGGATGCTTTGAACATTCAGACAACATTCAGAAATAACGTTTTCTTAACTAAATGGGAATGTTAGTGAAACATTCTGAGAACATATTTTTGTCAGCTAAGATGTAACTTACCAGATTCTGGTAGTAATGATGCTAAATAAAGATCACTATCCTCAAACCTTCATGATTTCATCAGGCCATTTTCATGAACACCTGGGTTCTGTTGGTGTGACTAAACAGAGGGTCCTTCAATGTCTTGCGGGCAGAAATCTGACGCATATTAATTATGCATGACAATCCACATAAGGAATTATGCAAATTGAAATAGGCGTTTTCTGTAATGCAGAAATGAAATATTTAAATCCACAGCGATTAGAGTCAGAAACACACTTCAACCCCTAAACACTTCAACTATCAGCCGTACAGGAATGTAAAGCCTTTCCTTTTATTTGCACAAAGCCATGAACTCAATCCCCCGATAGATTAGTTAGTGAAAAAAAAAAAAAAAAAAAAAAAAAAAAAAAATATATATATATATATATATATATATATATATATTCCCCTATATTTTTTTTTCCGTACATTTCACATTTATTTGTGAACATTAAAGAAATAATCACTCTATTTCTCTTTAAAAAAATGATTTTGGTCAATTTAGCATTTAGCAAAAATGTTTTAAATAGTTTTAAAATTGTACTACTTTAGGAAGGTAATAAAGATATAGAACAATAGTGGGAATCAGCCTACTGTATAATGTCTAGTTGCCTCTGCATTTTAAGATGGTACTGTATATTTTATCATTTAAATGACACACATTACACTTTTAAGGCAAAATGAGACCATTAATAGTTTTGTAAGCCACAAAACTCTTGTTTGGGTCGACAGTGAAACTCTTAAAAGCAATCAGTCCTGCTGTCAGTCAACCTCGCCGGGTCTGAGGATCTTGTTAACCTTAAAAAAGCACTTAAAACTGTTCGTTTGCTCATTTTCGGCAAAGGCAAACAAAGCAGCCTGTCTGGGTGAATTCCAGCTGCTGCTCAACCTATTTCCTCCTCATCTTCCACCTCCCAGGAAAAACAGGAGGAAAAAAGCAATAACAGAGAGAATCACAACACGCCAGGTGCACATAGTGCGCGGTAAATTGCTCTGAGGATGTTTTCTGGAGCAAAACAACAAGACTGTTTGTGTCACAAAGTTGTTTTGTGCTTCATGCATCACGGGTCAGATATCTCATGATGTTCTAGATTGAAACTGAAAGTGCTTCATCTGATTAACAAACACACCACTTCGAAATCATTACAAAACTCCATTTAAAAGGAATTAATGAAGCGGTGTATAAAATACATTGCATTGCAAAAATCTCACAACGTCTTTCAGGAACATGACAGACTTTATTTATTACAATGCAAAACATTTTAATATTTCTAAAAAGAGACTTTATAAATGGTTTTAAATCATGATGTTAATTAGTCCCATGAGGAGGAGATGCGTCATGCATGTTAGCCTACACATATGAATCAGTTTTGTGATGCCAGAATGTTTTGCTCCTTGTCTTTCTATTTTATTTGGTTTTCAGTGCAGTTTCCCTGCTGTAGTGGTCAAGCTGCAGGCCGAAGCAGGTGTGCAACATGTTTCAAATCACGTTACATCAGGTTTCATCAGCCTAAGAGACCAATGTAATATTCACATGGCATTTCACTGCCATAAACCATCCAGCTCAAATAATGAGATGTCCTGGTCTGTGATTACAACAGTAAAAAATGTACAAAATATAGCCTTGTAACTTACTATGTAAAATATAGAACAGGACAGTGTAAGGAAAACAGATTTTTAAATACTCTGGAGACAATGTACCTGTGCAAACCTCAACAAATAAATAAATCATTTGAGGGCCTTATTTTTGCATTGTGACACTATTTTAATGGCAATTAAGCACATTTTCCCTCCATTACTGTAATAAGCTACATTTTTAAGTATTTATAAACAGTAGAATTTGTTGTACTGCCTTTAATTTAGTCTGATTTAAATAATAATAATTGCTTTACTATAATATTGTTGGTGTAATATATAAGCATTTTTAATTTCTCCTGACCAGTAGTAGTAGTAGCCTCAGGCCCTGCTTGTGATGGCATGTGCCAATATTGGTCTCAATACGCTGAAGCATTGTAGAGATACAGCCTTGCTTCCATTTTGGCTTGCTCTTCATCCAAATTCATTTGTGTGTTATTCAAGAATGGGCGGGTTTATCAAAAATCTTTTCATAAGTTTTTGCCAGCATGGTCTGAAGATGATGTGAGCCAATTTTGGTGAAAACCGGATGAACTGTCTAAAAAGAGTCTGAAAAAGTTGTTTTTTCAGAAAATTCAAAACGATGAAAAAATTTTCATGATGGAATAAATGGAATTTTAGCGATTCCAATTCCGATTCTACTTATCGATTCCAATTTTTATTGATTCCTAAATTCAATTCCAATTAGATATCATTCACAAGTCTCATTGCAAAACATTTCATTGTAGCTGAATACCATGAACAAAAATCAACAGGCTAAAGAACACGTACACAATGAACTTTTGCCTATGGTTTAAAATTACCATAGCAAAAACAACTAGCCTAACTAATATAAACTTCAAACATTATTAAAGACAAGTAAATGCTCAGTAATTAAAAAAGAACATATAAATAAATGAGCAATCGCACAAATAGATACAACTGAACAAAGATACGATTGAAATATTTTCAAATGTTTTAAGATTTTCAGGTATTCAGGTACAGAAACTTTAATCAAATGTAAAATAACACTGCATAACACTTTATAAATAAAACGTACATTACAAATATAGTAACAAAAATTATTCAGTCAAGAACAGCGAGTGAATTTCTCTTTGTTTTTTATTGTTTGATTAACGTTATTATAGAGACGGCAGCAGGAATTTTAGGCTGCTGTCACTTTAAGAGCTGCACGGATCCAATATACTGTTATGCGTTTACTTTGTCAATTGTTTTTGAAAATATTTTGACATATTTTTGTGTGTATTTGTCTGTTCAAGTGCAAAAAGACACGGAAGAGAACTGAGTTCAGTATGAGAGGTGGCTTTCTGTGTGCTCGTTCTGGATGTGTGTGCAGCACAGAAAACCCATCAACAGTCCAGCTCCAAACACTGAAGGCGGACAGGCCCTCAGGTTGTGCAAGGAAAGCGCTGGAGATCAATGATGTCTGGCACATCACGACACCTCAGGCGTGCCTGATCACATGTCCAGGATCTGGACTCCACTCAGCGCTGGAACTGAACACAGCCCAGCGGAGCATCAAAGCTCTGCTTGGCATTTACAATCCTTACAGGGATAGTTCACCTAACAATTCTGTCATCACACCACCCAGCATCATATTTACTGAATGAAATCCAATACTTGTTTATTACTAATTCTGGTATGCTGATTCCAAGAACAGTACCTGTTTTGCTCCAGCACCACAACATATGATTGCATAGCATTTTTGCTTTTGACAACCATTTGTAAGATGATGAAGTCTTGGATTATCCCTTAATCAGCAGAATAACTGCCTCAAACACATGATTCCTCTCTTCTTCTAAACCAGATCACAATATTTTATGATTTCAAGGTAAGAGTTATGGCCAGTGACAGAAAGAAATGCAAACATGATCCAGATGAAAAAAGCTTATTAATTAATAAACTTGTGTTTATCTAAAGTTCTTTGATGTTTCTGCCACTCAATAGTCTAGAAAGCAGAAAATAAGCTCTTCAGACACTTCATATCCTCTCAGAAAATAATGAGACATGAAACAACGGCCCAAAGCATTTACAGCACATCAGGAACACAGAAGGGAACGAAAGAGTTTAGATTACAACACATCTGCTGGCTTTCGCTGATTAACGGGAATCATTTAAAAACTACAGATGAAAGTGAGAAGGATTAAGTTCAATTAATATTGCAAATGATGTGAGATTAATATCCTGCATCGCAGAAAAAACATCAATATTTCAGAGATCGTCAGTGCAGCGCAGTTACTGTAGCATGTCAGATTTGTCTGCGCACACAGTCTCGGGCAAATATTTTCAGGTCAGTGCAGAACATTGCATTAATTTTTGTCCATATTTATGCAAGAGAAGGAAACAAATCTTTTGAAATGGGCTCCTTCACCCTGCAGCCTGATGCAGAACAGTGCATTCTGGGTAATTAAACAGCTGAGCACCAGCAGTGAACAAAGAGAAAAAGAGCCAAAGGCCAAAGTCTGATGCCATTTCACATGTGTGACGTAAATAATGTGTGCTACATTCATTAAAAATGATTAATGTATCACACTGACAACGTGTTATTCAATTACTATACGTAAGCCTGAATAAAGTCACACCTACTATTAAAGGGACCACAGGTTAAATATTTTATACTTCAATTTTTTCCCAGACGAGATTATATATATATATATATATATATATATATATATATATATATATATATATATATATATATAAAATGTTATATCATGCATTATATATTATATATATATTATATCACATAATCCTGACTTTATACAATGCAATTCTGACTTTATAACTCGCAATTCTGACTTTATATCATAAAATTCTGACTTTATATCTCGCAATTCTGACTTTATATCTCGCAATTCTGACTTTATATCTCGCAATTCTGACTTTATAACTCACAATTCTGACTTTATATCTCGCAATTCTGACTTTATATCTCGCAATTCTGACTTTATAACTCACAATTCTGACTTTATAACACGCAATTCTGACTTTATAACTCGCAATTCTGACTTTATAACTCACAATTCTGACTTTATAACTCACAATTCTGACTTTATATCTCACAATTCTGACTTTATATCTCGCAATTCTGACTTTATATCTCACAATTCTGACTTTATAACACGCAATTCTGACTTTATATCTCACAATTCTTACTTTATATCTCGCAATTCTGACTTTATATCTCACAATTCTGACTTTATAACTCACAATTCTGACTTTATATCTCGCAATTCTGACTTTATATCTCGCAATTCTGACTTTATATCTCGCAATTCTGACTTTATAACTCGCAATTCTGACTTTATAACTCGCAATTCTGACTTTATATCTCACAATTCTGACTTTATATCTCGCAATTCTGACTTTATAACTCACAATTATGACTTTATAACTCGCAATTCTGACTTTATAACTCGCAATTCTGACTTTATATCTCACAATTCTGACTTTATATCTCGCAATTCTGACTTTATAACTCACAATTCTTACTTTATATCTCACAATTCTGACTTTATATCTCGCAATTCTGACTTTATATCTCACAATTCTGACTTTATATCTCACAATTCTGACTTTATATCTCGCAATTCTGACTTTATAACTCACAATTCTGACTTTATAACACGCAATTCTGACTTTATAACTCACAATTCTGACTTTATATCTCACAATTCTGACTTTATATCTCACAGTTCTGACTTTATAACTCACAATTCTGACTTTATAACTCACAATTCTGACTTTATAACACGCAATTCTGACTTTATAACTCACAATTCTGACTTTATATCTCACAATTCTGACTTTATATCTCGCAATTCTGACTTTATAACTCACAATTCTGACTTTATAACTCACAATTCTGACTTTATATCTCGCAATTCTGACTTTATATCTCACAATTCTGACTTTATAACACGCAATTCTGACTTTATATCTCACAATTCTTACTTTATATCTCGCAATTCTGACTTTATATCTCACAATTCTGACTTTATAACTCACAATTCTGACTTTATATCTCGCAATTCTGACTTTATATCTCGCAATTCTGACTTTATATCTCGCAATTCTGACTTTATAACTCGCAATTCTGACTTTATAACTCGCAATTCTGACTTTATATCTCACAATTCTGACTTTATATCTCGCAATTCTGACTTTATATCTCACAATTCTGACTTTATATCTCACAATTCTGACTTTATAACTCACAATTCTGACTTTATAACACGCTTTAATTCTTCTGACTTTATAACTCACAATTCTGACTTTATATCTCACAATTCTGACTTTATATCTCACAGACTTTATATCTCACAGTGACTTTATAACTCACAATTCTGACTTTATAACTCACAATTCTGACTTTATAACACGCAATTCTGACTTTATAACTCACAATTCTGACTTTATATCTCACAATTCTGACTTTATATCTCGCAATTCTGACTTTATAACTCGCAATTCTGACTTTATATCTCACAATTCTGACTTTATATCTCACAGTTCTGACTTTATAACTCACAATTCTGACTTTATAACACGCAATTCTGACTTTATAACTCGCAATTCTGACTTTATATCTCACAATTCTGACTTTATAACATGCAATTCTGACTTTATAACTCACAATTCTGACTTTATAACTCACAATTCTGACTTTATATCTCACAGTTCTGACTTTATATCTCGCAATTCTGACTTTATATCTCGCAATTCTGACTTTATAACTCACAATTCTGACTTTATATCTCACAATTCTGACTTTATATCTCACAATTCTGACTTTATATCTCACAGTTCTGACTTTATAACTCACAATTCTGACTTTATAACACGCAATTCTGACTTTATAACTCGCAATTCTGACTTTATATCTCACAATTCTGACTTTATAACATGCAATTCTGACTTTATAACTCACAATTCTGACTTTATAACTCACAATTCTGACTTTATATCTCACAGTTCTGACTTTATATCTCG
Organism: Megalobrama amblycephala; assembly: GCF_018812025.1. NCBI lineage: Eukaryota > Metazoa > Chordata > Actinopteri > Cypriniformes > Xenocyprididae > Megalobrama > Megalobrama amblycephala. Next base: position 3,843,899 of record NC_063067.1, read on the forward strand.
CAATTCTGACTTTATATCTCGCAATTCTGACTTTATAACTCACAATTCTGACTTTATATCTCACAATTCTGACTTTATATCTCACAATTCTGACTTTATATCTCACAATTCTGACTTTATATCTCACAATTCTGACTTTATATCTCGCAATTCTGACTTTATAACTCACAATTCTGACTTTATATCTCGCAATTCTGACTTTATATCTCACAATTCTGACTTTATAACTCACAATTCTGACTTTATAACACGCAATTCTGACTTTATAACTCGCAATTCTGACTTTATATCTCACAATTCTGACTTTATAACATGCAATTCTGACTTTATAACTCACAATTCTGACTTTATAACTCACAATTCTGACTTTATAACTCACAATTCTGACTTTATATCTCACAGTTCTGACTTTATATCTCGCAATTCTGACTTTATAACTCGCAATTCTGACTTTATATCTCGCAGTTCTGACTTTATATCTCGCAATTCTGACTTTATATCTCACAGTTCTGACTTTATAACTCGTAATTCTGACTTTATAACTCACAATTCTGACTTTATATCATACAATTCTCACTTTATAACTAACAATTCTGACTTTATAACTCGCAATTCTGACTTTATATCTCACAATTCTGACTTTATATCTCGCAATTCTGACTTTATAACACGCAATTCTGACTTTACATCTCACACTTCTGACTTTACATCTCGCAATTCTGACTTTACAACTCGCAATTCTGACTTTATAACTCGCAATTCTGACTTTATATCTCACAGTTCTGACTTTATAACTCGTAATTCTGACTTTATAACACGCAATTCTGACTTTATAACTCGCAATTCTGACTTTATATCTCGCAATTCTGACTTTATAACACGCAATTCTGACTTTATATCTCGCAATTCTGACTTTATAACTCGCAATTCTGACTTTATATCTCGCAATTCTGACTTTATAACACGCAATTCTGACTTTATAACTCGCAATTCTGACTTTATATCTCACAGTTCTGACTTTATAACTCACAATTCTGACTTTATAACTCGCAATTCTGACTTTATATCTCACAGTTCTGACTTTATAACTCACAATTCTGACTTTATAACTCGTAATTCTGACTTTATATCACACAATTCTGACTTTATAACTCAATTCTTACTTTATATCTTGCAATTCTGACTTTATATCATACAATTCTGACTTTATAACTTGCAAGTCAGAATTTTGAGATAAAAAGTTGCAATTACCTTTTTAAATTTTTTATTTCATGGCGGAAACATGCTTCCATTATATATATATATATATATATATATATATATATATATATATATATATATATATATATATATATATATATATACACAATCAGTAATAATAGAAATAATAAATGATTTAATCAGACCAGAGTGCATTATTCTGGGAACTAAATCACCAACTTACTGTACTGTGAATATCACACAATTACAGTTAATCTCAAAATATATAACATTTTTATTTGTATGTGCTATGTATTTTTATGCTAATTTGACTATCACTTAGCTTGACAATGTCTTATTAATTATTAGGATCCTATTAATATTAAACAGCCTCATTACAGCCATTTTAACTAACGCTGTGCCGGAGGGAAGACATCTGAGGTCACTTCTGGCTTGTTTGCATGATTCATTATTTACAGATGGAGCAACAAAGTGAAATTGCTCGTTATAAATGATAAGTAATAAATGAAATTGTTATATGTCTGTGAGCAGTGGCCAAATGAAAGGTTTAAAGAGGATGACAGCATGACCATAGCCGAATGATGGATGAGAGCTTGAGATTCATTCGCTGATGGAGTTGAAGAAATATGTTGTGAGCGAAGGAGCACTCATTTGAATTCTATCCACACAAGGGCCGTAACAGTGCAGAGACACGTGGACGAGGAAAACACACACCTACACAAACACACAGAGACAGACACACAGCGGCGGGTCACCAATGTGCTGATGACATAGCGAGAAGGGCCGCAATGAAAGTCAAGATTTAAAGAGTTCTTTAGCAGGTCATGAATTATTCATGAGGCCATGCAGGATGCCAGGTTTACGAGCGCTTTGTCTCAAAGAGACAGCTGGGTTCGGCTACAAGGAAAAACAGCCGACGAACCAACACACAACACGCTTGAACATGCAAATACAGCCAAAACACTCGATCAACTGACATGACGCATTTATTTATTGTTTACTTGACTGCATTTGTCAAAGTCAACCAACCTATCCTGTCACCAAAGTTATTATAAGAAAAATCTAAAATATTTTTTTTTTATTTAATGGGAAATGTAACATGCATCTAATTTGCATGCAATGCCTTATTGTGGTCAAATCTCGTGGCATCAAATACATTCTACAGATATCTGTGCTTAAGGCATAACAATGCTTGAAATGTTACAATTAAAAAAATAACAATGCTCTTATCCAATCAGAACTGAGGAGGCAAGGTTACAAGAAGTGAAGGTTTCCCTCAGGTAGTCTATTTGGCAGTGGACAGCTGACTAGACAACATGCAACTACAGCCAAGCGATGTCATTGAGTTTACATCATGCATGAATATTGTTCATGTCTTGGTTACATATCATTGAGCACATCCATCTCCACCTGCACAAAGCTGCACAATAAATCAATGTGACAAGAACTGGATAGTACAAACACACACATACACACACACACATACACACACACGTTAGTATATATATATATATATCTAAGAAGGATGAGATCAGTGTTACAGGAAAGGGAAGCGTTCACACTGGTTTTTCAAGTGGACAGCTGGTTCTCAACATTAGCAGCCGGTAAACACATGCACTACATCACAGCTGGATATTGACTCGCTGCCTCAGTCCTCAATATCTGCACACACACAGAACTGTGCTGCTGTAATCTCTCGTGAAGATGCCTGAAAGCAAGTTCACTTAAAATGATGGAACAATCTCATAACGTTCATCAAAGGAGCAAAAGAACTGAGCTACCTGTACTGACTGAGATTCAGGTCATGTGACCCATCTCCTCCAATCACAATCCTCATTTGCATCTCCATACTGTTGCTGCATTCACGCCACCTCGAATTTATTGGAATTTTGAGATGACAGCATGTGACGTTATATTCTGAGCTGAATTGCGCATTTCCATTGCACCACTATCAACGCCTAAATGATTTTACAGCAGTCGGGTGGTACAGCGGCCACGTGGTACATGTGGGAGATTTCAGAAAACTCCCATCCTACAAGCTGTAATTACAAGCTCTACGAGGACGTGAACACTTTTTACAAGCTAGAATCTCGTAATTACGGCAATTACGAGGTGGCGTGAATGCACCTTGTCACTACTAAAGATTAAGGCAGACTAGACAACATATTTAAAGGGGACATATAATGCCCCTTTCACAAGATGCAATATAAGTCTCTGGTGTCCCCAGAATGTGTCTGTGAAGTTTCAGCTCAAAATACCCCACAGATCATTTATTATAGCTTGTCAAATTTGCCCCTATTTGGGTGTGTGCAAAAACACGCCGTTTGTGTATGTCCCTTTAAATGCAAATGAGCTGCTGCTCCGGCCCCCTTTCCAGAAGAGGGCGGAGCTTTACCAGCTCAACAACAACAAAGCTGGAGAATCTCACGCAGCCAAAATAAGGATTGTCAGTAACGGTGTTCAGCCTTACATTGTTCAAACCGGAGTCGACACTGATGGAGAGACTCAGGAAGAAGTTACAACTTTTAGATGTTTCTGAATGGTTAGTGGATAAATTTATGTAGTTGCTGTGGAGTTGATTCGACTAGCATGTGCCGTCATGTTAATCTTTTGTGCAAAACAGATGAATGCAAACCTACAATACATAGACTTCTTTGACAAGCATTTACTGTATATGAAGCGCTAGCTTGTAAATACCATTTCAGCACAAACGCAGTCTGAAGGGAGAGATTTGTTTAATATTGATTCCCAGATGTTAAGCACTGGTAGCTTAGAAAGTCAGTTAGACGAGGAAGAAAAATCAAAAGAGAGAGCTTGTTAGTCACATCTGTGAGACTCCTAAGGATTGTTTTCAGTTCTTTTTTCCATTTGAATTCATATGAGATCAGGTTTAATTTGTTAACATGTCTATTTCTGTGAACAGTAAGCCCCGCCTTCTTTGATTTGATTGGCCAGCTCACTCATTCTGACAGTGATGAGCGCTGTTAGACCGCTGAGGCAGACGAACTTTTAAAACTTTTTTTGTCCTCGTAACAACAAACAGAGCAGTGCATAATGGAGTACAACAGAGCAGCATCAATAAAATCAAATATTGGGGGAACTTGGTCTCTTTAATGTCTATGGGGCTTACAGCCCTAAATTTACATAGACCCTTCAAACTGTATGTTCAGCACACATTAAACCCCCACTGCGCTCTTCATATCTAATGGCGGTCACGTCTTAAATCCTAGTGTGAATTATGAATCTGGGGTCTCCAGCGATCTTAAATAAAACATGAAGCGGGGGTCTGTCAGAGGCTGTCATTCAACCACAGCTGAGCCAATCAAAGGACGCCCGCATCCATATTCATGCACGGGACGGTTCAGAAATTCACAAGCGTGTTTGAATGTCACTGCTTCTCTTTTGAAGCTGCCGTGTCTCGGTCGCTCAGATGCTGGAGTGTGTGAGAGAGGTTCTGTGGCGCTCTGATATGGGATGTTTCTTATGGAGTGGGGTCTTGGCTCCACACTCACTGCAACAAAAGTAGGAAAATGAAACCAAAGTCGGAGTGTGAATGTTGGAGATTTAGGAGCATGTGCTCACACTATCTCTTCCTCACACTCAAGCTCACATTTATGTTATTGACAGATGCCTTCTCACTAATGTTCGACCTTTTATGAAGATTAGTTTGAACACATTCACACAGCATTCGTATGGGAATAAAAACGTCTCAGGTTACTGATGTAACCCTTGTTCCCTGAGTAAGGGAACGAGACGCTATGTCATTGACGTAGCGTCGATAGTTCCCACGAAAGGGAACCTTTTTTACACTTTTTTCCTTCAAAAACTTTTAAGTATAGTGACAAAATACTGAAATATTATTATAAATTTTACGATTTTTTCAATAACTTTTTAATGACATTTTGTTTTTAATTTTATATTATTTTATGTTCCATCCATCCATCCATCCATCTTTTTCTTTCTTTCCATCCATCCATCTATCCATCTATATATCTGGTTAAAAAAAATTGTTATGTGAATTTCTTTACATTTCTATTCATTTTAATTTTTCTTCCTTAAAGGAATAGTTCACCCAAAAATGAAAATTATCCCATGATTTTCTCACCCTCAAGCCATCCTAGGTGTATATGACAATCTTCTTTCAGACGTACACAATCCGAGATATATTTAAAAATATCCTTAGTCCTCCAAGGTTTATAATGGTTGTGAATGGTAGCCCAAATTCTGAAGACAGAAAAAATGCATCCATCCATAAAAAAATGAATCCATACGAATCCAGAGGGTTAATAAAGGCCTTTTAAAGCAAAGGGATGCGTTTTTGTAAGAAAAATATCCATATTTAAAAGTTTATAAATTCAAATAACTAGCTTCCGGCAGAATTCTGTCTTCAGAATTTGGGCTACCATTCACAACCATTATAAACTTTGGAGGACTAAGGATATTTTTAAAAATATCTCGGATTGTGTTAGGTGAGTAAATCATGGGATAATTTTCATTTTTGGGTGAACTATCCCTTTAAATTGTGTTACTACTGTGAATTGCAGGCTGTTTGCACACTCACTTCAAATTCAGCATCTGAATTAAGGCATTCGCAATTCAATTCTTAATGGCATAAATGTCAGTGTTAAATGTCAATATCAACCTCCTAGAAACGTCCTAACAACAACAATCAGCAACTGCATAGCAACAATTTATTACCCTTAGTATGGAGTCAAATTAATGCCTTAAAGTTTTGCACAAAAATAAAGTTTTGCAAAACACAAAAAAGAATTGAGCAATAAAAAAATGTTTTGCAAACAAAAATAAAGAATTGCAAAGGAAAAATAAAGTATTGAGCAGAAAAAAATAAGTTTTGCAAACAAAATAATAAATTGCAAAATAAAATAAAGTAGTGCAAAAATAAAAATATAATCAATTACAAAAATCAATGACAGCTGTAATCCTATTTTATCTTTGCCACATATTTTTCATGCTCAAACCTACTAAATCATTTGCAACGCTCATTTTATTCTGCGTTTCAGTCAAGCGTGCGCTCACGATACTGGTTTTCTTTTGCGCTGCACTGTTCTGTGCGGATCTCTTTATGGCGCTGGTTTGACGTGGGGGTGGAGTCAAGAAACGGGGGCACGCCCCCGCGAAATGCATTGGAGGGGAACGTAATCAGCGACAGATGAAATAATTCTTTGACATGGTTAAAAATAATGAATGGTTTGTTTTTGTTGGTTTGTTTAGCATATGTTGTCGCCAATTACGACCCCCTCCAATGCATTTCTTATAGTAATATGACCTGTTGTGCTCTGTCTCACTGCCTGTATCCACTTTTGTGTCCTTAAACATTCGTTTTTTGGGGTCGACAGCTTATAAAAACTTATTTCTGGGTTTTTTAGCTTGTTAGCTGTACACCTTGTCACACAGCAGCTTTTAGGCATTGTTCTGTTTTTTGTAATGAGTCAGAAAAGACAAGGAGGCAGCCTCATGCATTACAAAGTCAATGGAGATGGTTGGATTGATTTTTCCCCCGGTTGGATTGTTTTTCCCCCGGTGGGCATGGTTTTCAGATTATAATAAATGCGCTCTGTCTCTATGCTTGATCTGTTCTGTTGCGATCTGCGTCTCCTGTCGATGACGTGTTTCGCGGGGGCGTGCCCCCGTTTCTTGACTCCACCCCCACGTCAAACCAGTGCCATAAAGAGATCCGCACAGAACAGTGCAGCGCAAACGAAAGCCGGTATCGTGAGCGCACGCTTGACTGAAACGCAGAATAAAATGAGCGTTGCAAATGATTTAGTAGGTTTGAGCATGAAAAATATGTGGCAAAGATAAAATAGGATTACAGCTGTCATTGATTTTTGTAATTGATTATATTTTTATTTTTGCACTACGTTATTTTATTTTGCAATTTATTATTTTTGCTTGCAAAACTTATTTTTTTCTGCTCAATACTTTATTTTTCCTTTGCAATTCTTTATTTTTGTTTGCAAAACATTTTTTATTGCTCAATTCTTTTTTTTGTTTTGCAAAACTTTATTTTTGTTCAAAACTTTAAGGCATTAATTTGACTCCATACCTTAGCCTCTTGCATTGTGTTTAGCACTGACAAGGCTCATAATTTCTTCATAAAATATAAAAATCTTTAAAAACAAATGATAAATTCATGCTAGCGTTCAAACCTCCCAGCATCCCTCTCAGTTTGTTTGTCCTCTGACACAAACATGAGCAAAACGAGGGTGACTCAGAGAGGAAATTTGACTGTTATGTGACCTTGTGAGACCTCAGTCTATATCTGCATTTTACTGTATAACTCTAGAATCCATCACATGCTGTGCGGAATGAGAGAGAAAGAGAGGTGTGGAAGCAATACTCCTCTGTAATAATCACAGACAGAAGAACTGCTGGAATGAATCTGCAATCCTATGCAGTGCATGGGAGTTAGATCGATACAGTATTGACTGACAGTGTCTAAACAAAAGTTAAAGAGCATCTTCTCTGAACACCATATGACTCTCAGTCACGTTCCCCTGACACTGAGCTATTCAAACACAGTCAAGCGCTAATGTGTGTGTTTATGTCGTGATTCTGCAACGCAAGCATGTGGTGTTAACTTTGTCATTCTCATGTGAAGCTGCTGAATCATATAGCCTGAGGACAAAGTACAGAGGACATCCACACTCACAATGACATCCTATAATGCCAGTCACACTGTTTCTGTCCAACACAGAGACATGGCTGGATACAGAGATAAGTGGCGTTTGCTAAGGCATAACCCGTCCCGCACCACTGGCACTACAGACATGAATGATTCTTCAAATCATGTGTGTTGTTGAGCAGAGATGTGCTGTTATTTTACTGAGTGATCAGACACACCATTTTCAACTGCATAGCAACACTAAAAAACACCCAGAACACCCTAGATACTGTATTGAAATGAACAATTAAAAATGTGCATATACACTCATAGTACCCTAGCAACTGCATAGCCACACTAAAAAAAACCAGAACACCCTAGCAACTGTATAGACATTAACATCTTAGCAACCAAATACAAATGTGCATAAACAATCATAACACCCTAGTAACTGCATAGCAACACACTAAAACACCCAGAACAACCTAGCAACTGTATAGAAATGAACATCTAAGCAATTGCATAAAAATGTGCATAAACACTCAGAACACCCTAGCAACTGCATAGCAACACTAAAACACTCAGAACACCCCAGCAACTGTATAGAAATAAACATCTTAGGAACCACATACAAATGTGCATAAACACTCATAACACCCTAGTAGCATAGCAACACTAAAAAAGAACACCCTAGCAACTGTATAGAAATGAACACCTTAGCAACAGCACAAAAATGTGCATAAACACTCATAACGCCATAGTAACTGCATAGCAACACTAAAAAGAACACCATAGCAACTGTATAGAAATGAACACCTTAGCAACAGCATAAAAATGTGCATAAACACTCATAACACCCTAGTAACTGCATAGCAACACGAAAAAAGAACACCCTAGCAACTGTATAGAAATTAACATCTTAGCAACAGCATAAAAATATGCATAGACACTCATAACACCCTAGCAACTGCATAGCAACACTAAAAACACCCAGAACACCCTAGCAACTGCATAGAAATGAACATCTTAGCAACCACATAAAAATGTGCATAAACACTCATAACACCCTAGCAATTGCATAGCAACACTAAAAAAACACCCAGAACACCCTAGCAACTGTATAGAAATGAACATCTTAACAACCACATAAAAATGTGCATAAACACTCATAACGCCATAGTAACTGCATAGCAACTCTAAAAAGAACACCCTAGCAACTGCATAGCAACACGAAAAAAGAACACCCTAGCAACTGCATAGAAATTAACATCTTAGCAACAGCATAAAAATATGCATAGACACTCATAACACCCTAGCAACTGCATAGCAACACTAAAAACACCCAGAACACCCTAGCAACTGCATAGAAATCAACATCTTAGCAACCACATAAAAATGTGCATAAACACTCATAACACCCTAGCAATTGCATAGCAACACAAAAAAAACACCCAGAACACCCTAGCAACTGTATAGAAATGAACATCTTAACAACCACATAAAAATGTGCATAAACACTCATAACGCCATAGTAACTGCATAGCAACTCTAAAAAGAACACCCTAGCAACTGCATAGCAACAAGAAAAAAGAACACCCTAGCAACTGCATAGAAATGAACATCTTAGCAACCACATAAAAATGTGCATAAACACTCATAACACCCTAGCAATTGCATAGCAACACTAAAAAAACACCCAGAACACCCTAGCAACTGTATAGAAATGAACATCTTAACAACCACATAAAAATGTGCATAAACACTCATAACGCCATAGTAACTGCATAGCAACTCTAAAAAGAACACCCTAGCAACTGCATAGCAACACGAAAAAAGAACACCCTAGCAACTGCATAGAAATTAACATCTTAGCAACAGCATAAAAATATGCATAGACACTCATAACACCCTAGCAACTGCATAGCAACACTAAAAACACCCAGAACACCCTAGCAACTGCATAGAAATCAACATCTTAGCAACCACATAAAAATGTGCATAAACACTCATAACACCCTAGCAACTGCATAGCAACACTAAAAAAAAAACACCCAGAACACCCTAGCAACTGCAGAGCAACACTAAAAAACACCCAGAACACCCTAGCAACTGCAAAAATCTGAATTTAGTGCACGACTGCTGTGATCTACTGCACCTTTTCCTTGCTTTTAAACTGCGTGTCGCTGACGTTAATGCGTCTCTGCTGTGAGTGTGTTCAGGTATGATGGACTATCATGAAGATCAGAGAGCAGCACTGAGTTATTAAACTGTTTAATGTTTCATGCAGATAAACATTTCTGAACTGATTCTACTGCTTATCCTTCAAAGCTCCCAAATGCCATAAAATGCATCCATAAAATAAATAAATGATGACAAAATAACCTTGCTGATTTCAGCTGATTTAACGTATACATTTTTAAAAGAAAAACATACTGGGAAATCCATCTTAAGCTAACACCCAGATAACAAAATATCTTCTAAATATGTTTTGCTAACATTCCAATTAAGTTATAAAAACCCTATATTTGAATGTTCTCTGAACGTTTAAAACATCCATTTTTTAAAATGTTTTAAAAATGCTTTATTCTTGGTTATGTAAATGTTAGGGGAAACTTCCATTTTGCAAACATTTCAGAATGTTCAGAGAACGTTCAAAAGTAACAAGTATAACATTTAAAAAATGTTAGATGAACGTCCAACTAAAATGTTTCAAGAAAAAAATGTTCCATGAACAATGTATAATGTTTTTGTACTAATGTTTTGCGAACATTGGGTACAGGGAATGTGGGTAAGTATCGTAAAAAAAGCAACATTTTGAACAAAAAGCTGAGAAGATCACTTTTTGCGTAAGTGCATAAGCAATGCTTTTATCGCTTGTTTCTGCTCTTTTTTTGCCTGTGTTTGGATACGGAGACTCTGAACTCTTTCAGAAGATGCATAATACCGTATAACAGTGAAAAGACTGAAAGCCAGAAAAATTCGTCAATGGCGGGGAAAAAGTTAATACAATATAACTTAGAAAGAAGATTCTATTAATGTTACTGGAAGAACGGTTGTTCATAACTTTGAGAGAACCTTGCTAGAACGTTCCCTGTTAGCTGGGCAGCTGTGTTTGGACCTTAATATCCATTTTCTATTAGGGGTGCTTACATGCTAACTAACAAATGCTATATCATTTTCAACATCTGATCAATAATGAAGTGAACAAACACATTCTGAGTTTGGTTACACGAATGGGGTAAATATCTGACAGCAGACAGAAGCTCCTCCTACAGAACTGCAGAAGAGAGTGTGACGCTATTGTGCGAAATGACTCATCAGATGAAGCATCTTCAGTTCAGGTCATCACGTCTTCCTCTGGCCGCTGAACCTAAAGGCTTTCATTAATCCAACGCCTGTCACTCACCAAACAGCCAGATTATCATTTCATTGACTCCTTCACTTCAGAGCAATATGTCAGATCTCAATGCAGATGGCCTTTAGTTTTTTTAAGGAAAGAAAACCCTGTTCTCAAGCCTGTGATGCAATGCAATCGTGGCTTTCAATTCATGAGGAAGGATCTCTAAGATTTCTTATGTAAAATTTACCTGTTTTGGAGCCATATATCATGGTATTGCTATGTATAAACTACAACAAGCCATTCTCACATGGGCTTGAAGAGTTTAAATATTCAGTTTTACCATCACAGGAATAAAATATAGCTGCAAGCACAAAGAGCACGATAAGTCATGCCAACATGGCTGGAAGCATCAGACCAGCTGCAACAACATTTTAAGATGATTTTAGGCAAATTAGAAATATAATTGAAAGGTTTATTACAGTCAACCAATAGGTGGCGCTGTGACCATGCAAAGTTTGGTGTCAATATGCCAAAGTTTTGAAGACACAGCTTCAAGAGTCATTTTTGCGTTATGCCTCAACTTTGGTGTTGCGGTAAACAAAAACGGTTTGACGAATCGACTTGATTTCGAATGGAAATTTACTTTTTTTGTAAATTTCATTATAACTTTTTGAGTACCTTCAGGGCATGGTGCCAAAGACACTAACTGAGTTTCATAATGATGCGCCAATGCGTTCGTAAAATATAGCATTTTGCGACAAAATTCCAAATGGCCAATGTCCAAAATGACCGATATGGGAAACTGGACATCATTCGACTCCCTGAATGTAATTTATGATTTTTGAACAAACCGTTCAGAAGCAAAAATAACCTTTTTTTGTCTTTCTGGACCAGTAGGTGGCACTGTGCTGAAACATAGCATGTAACCTCAGGTCATATTTGTGGTTTGGTTTGAATACAATAAAGCATTGAGGAGATACAGCCTTACGTCAATTTTCACAAGCGCCATGTAAAATTCGTTTGTGCGTTTTTTTGAAAACCATTCAACAAATTGACTTGAATTCCAAAACTTTTTGATGATCTGGTTAAATTTTCGTGAAAAATTTTAGCAACAGCTTAGGAGGAGTTTGAAAAAGTAGGTTTTTCAGAAAATTCAGAATGGCGGAAACATTTTCATAACAGAAAATGACATCATAGGAAAATTCAAAATGGTGGAAAAATTTTCATGACAGAAAATGACATCATAGGAAAATTCAAAATGGCGGAAAGATTTTCATGACAGAAAATGACATCATAGGGATCGTGCATTTGAATAATCTTGAGCCAAGGAAAAAGTGTTTTGTTTCTAGTCTATATGGTTCAAGAGTTAACATAAACATGAGTTCAGATTTGGACAGCTGGTGGCGCTAGAGGGATTGAGTTAGAGACCCCAAATTTGCTCTGGTTACAGTTCAGATTGTTCTCTGTCAGTGTGCCAAATTTCATAACTTTCCCGCCAGCGGTTCTATGGGCGGCCATAGACTTCCAGAGCGAAAACGGAAGAAGAATAATAAGAACACCAACGCCACACTTTCGGTGCTTGGCCCCTAATTACTAAATTGTTAATCAGTAGTGTGTGTTTGTGTGTCTATGTTATTTTCATTAAGCAACCTCACCCCAAAACCATTAAACAACTTTGACCTTACATGTCAGATCAATCGAGCAGAAAGCACTACAAAGAATGAGTTTGTAAGGCAGTCAACCTAAGAATAGCTTTCTTATAGTTGTCTCAAAATACGACCACACAATTCAGCACATATCCTGTGAAGTTCTAGTTTTGGATGGATCGTCCGTCTGAAAGTTATTGGCAAAGTTAAAGACGCAACTCCCATCAAAGTGATGAAAACGCAGCAGTGGTTTTGCCTCAGTGGAGGTCACTCATCGGCATTATGACATCATAAATCTGTGCTAGAGCAAGTGGCGCGTACAGCCGGCTGATGAACTATTGGCAGGCAGCCCATCAATCTGCACACAAATCTCCATGTTTGACTCTTCATATACAAGACCAGCCCCCAGGGGCCACTCATTCAATCTGAAGAACACTACAGGATCACCTAGAAAAAATGACCATGTCATGAAGGTTAAATCAAATTGGCTTTTGTTGACTACGTGCACGTTGTTGCGGTTAGGGGACATTGTATAGATGAATTCGTTTATAGTCCACCAGCGCTCCGATAGGGAGTCATTTATCTTTTCGACAACAGAGTCTGCCTTTCCTCTAGGAGAGTTCGGAGCCTCAAAATCTCATGCATGCATAAACCATCGCTGATTCGCCATTTCCAGTCAAGATTTGAGCAAAAAGACAAGTGTGACAGGGTGCTAGACAATTATGACAAGACCTCGTTTCATTATTGATTGAACAAGACTGCGAGAGCACAAACTTGATCTTCCCATTCTGAAGTACATTACACATGCAGCAAATCAGCACAGCCAAGGCCACTGCGCTGGGAAAGTGAACAATAAAAAAATGCTTGTGTTCAAAGGCCTCTCAGCACACGCAGTCTCCAATACAGCATGCTAGAAAACAGCGGTTCTCAACTGGTGTGCTGTAAAACCAAACATGGCCTGATGGTCTGTTCGGATAGGTCACAGACAGCGGGGGAAAGAATAATGCAAAATTCAAAGTGCACCTAACATTAAATTCATGAATACTTAAAATGACATAAAAATGAAAATGTTTAAATTTATGAAAACGAATCACCAACTTTTTTTTGAGTGTGTGTTCATTCATTAGTGCAGTCACTGTCAAATCTGAGCCCTTTAGCAGAAACCAGTTGAGAACCATTTTAATAAAGGTGTCCTTACCTCGGTCTGGTTCTTTACATGCTCAGCATTGCGTGAGACTGGACGGACAGTCCAGAGCGCTCCTCACATACGGCAAAATCCTCACAGCGGTTTGTGTCATTCTGGAAGCAGACGGCAGCTCAGTTAGACATTCAAATCAGAACCTTCATATTCCTGTGAAATGAACACATTCAGTTTTTAAGCAGCTCAAGAGGATGAAATTAATCTTCACAGATAATTAGCCAGAATATAATACCACAATCAGGAGACTAATGATTGACTAAACGTTTAGTGTTTTCATTGTGTGGTGTTTCACTGACACAAAAGCAAAGCACTGTGTTTTTTTGTTAACACTTTTGCGCTTAGAAAAGTAATAGAGTAGCTCAGGGATGACGAGGTTTTGTAGGCAAAACCCGGAAGCGAGTTAGCATTTTAGGACTTCCGGTTCCATCGCCCCGAGGTCAATGGGTTTTTTGAATGGGTTTTTGCTAAATCACCTGAAATAAGGTCTGTGGTTAACAAAGCCTCTAAATATTTTCACGTTTTGATCTATGACATAAAACACACCAGTTATAACCCGTTTGTGATTATTTAAACCTTTATTGTGTCTTAAAAACGGCGGTTGCTAACAAGTTGCTAAAAGGGGCTACTTCCTTTGGTGGGGACTTTAGACGTCATCATGACAAACAGGACATTTGGACAGCATTTCTCATGAAAAAGTGGATAAGTATTCATACACAGCGCAGATCATAATCAGCAAGCAGGTTTTTAAATAAAGTTTGAGGAAGCTTGGTGGTGATGACGTTGATCCGCGACCATGGTGTGCTGTAGTCCGTTTATAGCCTACTGTTAGCTTTTTATATCTGACCACTTTATTTAGGCTTCAAAATCTATAAATGTTGTGTTAACTTGTAAAGATTATCTTGATAGACAAAACGTGTAAGTGTCATAACCCTTTATTAAACACAGAGCCTATTTTTTGCGATTTTTCAAAAGTCTATGGGAAAAATGCATAGGCTTTCGATCGCGGGAACCCGTGCGCCGCTAACTTCAGGGTTGGCCTACAAAAACACGTCATCCCTGAGGTACACTATAGTTGTTCTCCTCAACAAGTCACATGATCCATAGCACAAATAATTAGGGTCACACACACTGTTGATAACAAACTCAAGATTCAGTCTAAGTTAAACCTTCCCAGACTAAACAGGATTTAACAATGATCTGGACTAAATGTTTGCCTAATAATGATTCTCCATTGACAATCATTTCAAGGTCTGAGAAGCACTCAAATTGAGTTCAGGCAAAGCTTCCTGGGAGTCACTGAAAATTAATTCTGATCCTGTCTTGATTAAATATCCTTAAAACAGTTCCCTCAGGGATATAATTTGGGTTTTATTGCACCAAGGTCTGAACCAAATGAATTCAGCAGCAGATTCAATAAACAAACCGAGTATGATCCGCTCACTCAAATCTAATGAAGGAATGGAGACCTCCCTGTCCCTGAATACAATGATTTTAATCCTGGGTTTGATCAATTACTCTTGTCACCAAAAAGAAATAATGTAATAAAGTCTGGAGCAGTGTTAACCTTTATTTCATCAGCCACTTGGTTTTGCTCAGAGCTGGGTATTTTGTACACAATGGTATTCAAAAAGAAAGCCACACCATGCTAGTTTATAGTGTTCCAATACAAAATCAGCATTAATTATCATTTTAAAAATATCATAATTCAGTAGATTACAGTATCAGAGGCCGTTCTGCAAGAGCACATTATATATCTGTCCACATGAACCAATTAAAGATGGATGGATGGATGGATGGATGGATGGATGGAGGGATGGATGGAGGGATGGATAGATGGAGGGATGGATGGAGGGATGGAGGGATGGAGGGATTTTAAATGCCTGATGGATGGATGGATTTAAAATGCCAGATGGATGGATGGATGGATGGATGGAGGGATGGATGGAGGGATTTTAAATGCCTGATGGATGGATGGATTTAAAATGCCAGATGGATGGATGGATGGATGGATGGATGGATGGTGAATTTAAAATGCCAGATAGAAGGATTGCCAGATGGATGGATCTGAAATGCTGGATGGATGGATTTAAAATGCCAGATGGATGGATAGATGGATGGATGGTGAATTTAAAATGCCAGATAGAAGGATTTATGGATGGATAGATGGATGGATGGATCTGAAATGCCGGATGGATGGATGTATGTATGGATGGAGGGATGGATGGATTTAAAATTCCAGATGGATGGATGGTGAATTTAAAATGCCAGATAGAAGGATGGATGGATGGATTTGAAATGCCGGATGGATGGATGGATGGATGGATGGATGGATGGATGGATGGATTTAAAATGCTAGATGGATGGATGGATGGATGAATGGATGGATGTATGGATGGATGGATTTAAAATACTAGATGGATGGAAGTATGGATGGATTTTAAATTCCAGATGGATGGATGGATGGATTTAAAATACTAGATGGATGGAAGTATGGGTTGATTTTGAAATGCCAGATGGATGGAGGGATGGATGGATGGATGGATGGATTTGAAATGCCAGATGGATGGATGGATGGATGGATGGATGGATGGATGGATGGATGGATGAATTTGAAATGCCGGATGGATGGATGGATGGATGGATTTAAAATACTAGATGGATGGAAGTATGGGTTGATTTTGAAATGCCAGATGGATGGATGGATGGATGGATGGATGGATGGATGAATTTGAAATGCCAGATGGATGGATGGATGGATGGATGGATTTAAAATACTAGATGGATGGAAGTATGGGTTGATTTTGAAATGCCAGATGGATGGAGGGATGGATGGATGGATGGATGGATGGATGGATGGATTTTAAATTCCAGATGGATGGAGGGATGGATGGATGGATTTTAAATTCCAGATGGATGGATGGATGGATGGATGGATTTTAAATTCCAGATGGATGGAGGGATGGATGGATGGATGGATGGATGGATGGATGGATTTGAAATGCCAGATAGAAGGATGGATGGGTGGATGGATTTAAAATGCTAGATGGATGGAAGTATGGGTTGATTTTGAAATGCCAGATGGATGGAGGGATGGATGGATGGATGGATGGATGGATGGATGGATGGATGGATGGATGGATGGATGGATTTTAAATTCCAGATGGATGGATGGATTTTAAATTCCAGATGGATGGAGGGATGGATGGATGGATGGATGGATGGATGGATGGATGGATGGATGGATGGATTTTAAATTCCAGATGGATGGATGGATTTTAAATTCCAGATGGATGGAGGGATGGATGGATGGATGGATGGATGGATGGATTTGAAATGCCAGATAGAAGGATGGATGGGTGGATGGATTTAAAATGCTAGATGGATGGAAGTATGGATTAATTTTGAAATGCCAGATGGATGGAGGGATGGATAGATAGATGGATGGATGGATGGATGGATGGATGGATTTGAAATGCCAGATAGAAGGATGGATGGGTGGATGGATTTAAAATGCTAGATGGATGGAAGTATGGATTAATTTTGAAATTCCAGATGGATGGAGGGATGGATAGATAGATGGATGGATGGATGGATGGATGGATTTGAAATGCCAGATGGACAGACAGACAGACAGACAGACAGACAGATAGATAGATTGCATTGTGAAGACTGTGGAAATGTAGTGGCCATTCCATGTACAGTATGCAGAAAAATTGCATACTTTAGTATGTTGTTCTGAACATGGCCTGTGAAACAAGACACATACAGTATAATAAACAACAACAGACAAAGGTTATGTCTAAACAGTCAATGAGTCCATATTATCTGTTATCATTCCCATGCATCTCAATGCCAGTTGCATCCAGGTTAAATTCCAGTGCCGCATTCTCTAGCCAGACACTACCTTTGGAATAAATGGGAATGCTTACGGTTAGAGCTCTCCAGATATATTAACTCATTGATCACAGTCAACATTAGGGGGTGCAAAGACAGTAATAAATAGTGCTAAACACATAAGTTAAAATAAAAGACAGACAGGACAACAAAAACAACACAATAAGACCCAAACTGAATGATTGACAGAGGCCCAGCAAAATGTTTCAGAGCGCTGGAAAAGCATTCATCAATGTCTAAAAGAAAGCAGACGAGGTTTGTGAGGTAACAGTTCTTACAGGAGCTTGTTTTGTGAGATTAGCAGCAGAAACACACTCTTATCCGAAGCATGACTATGCAAAAACAAATATCGTAAATTATTCAATGCTACTGAACTCTGTTTCAGAAACACGTACCGTCAGCCGCTGTGATACACGCCCCGCGAAAGCTTTGATTCTTCTACTTACGCTCTTATAAATAGCTAATTTATTTGATTTACCAGACAGCGTTTCTTCGGCCTGTCTTTTTCATATAAAGTGTTTGGTGCCCTTTGAAGATAAGCTTGGGAAAATAACAAGAAAATATGAGTGTAAATGAGAATCAAGTGATGGAAATGGCTTGGCATGACCAGGAACAGTGAATCCCATCCTCTTTTGACCCCAAGGGTCACTTTTTATAATGTCTGATCCAGTGTTATGCACATCATAGTTTTTATTAAAGGGTTAGTTCACCCAAAAATGAAAATTCTGTCATTAATTACTCACCCTCATGCCATTCCACACCCATAAGACCTTCATTCTTCTTCAGAACACAAATTAAGATCTTTTTGATAAAATCCGATGGCTCAGTGAGGCCTCCGTTGCCAGCAAGTTAATTTATCAGATGCCCAGAAAGCTACTAAAGACACATTTAAAACAGTTCAAGTGACTACAGTGGTTCAACCTTAATGTTATGAAGTACATATCAAACTGCCAAAGTCGCCTGAACCATTGAAATTTCGAAACGTTTCAAAACACTTATGATGTAACGAAGCGTCTCGGTTACGTATGTAACCCTCGTTCCCTGAAGGAGGGAACGGAGACGTACGTCAGTAGTGACCGACGAATTGGGATATCGCTTAGAGAGCCCTATCATCTTCGTGTAAACTAAAACAAGCCAATGGAATTGGCGTGCGATATTTGCATAATGCGCACCGCCCCCGACAGGTGTATATAAATAGGAAGCGGATGCAATCGCACTCTGTTTTTCGCTGAGGAGACAACTGGTGTCCGCACTACAGCGAGGGTACAGAAACTGTGGCGACGGGACGTACGTCTCCGTTCCCTCCTTCAGGGAACGAGGGTTACATACGTAACCGAGACGTTCCCTTTCAGTCGGTCACGTTCGACGTACGTCAGTAGTGACCGACGAATTGGGATCCCAACTAAAACGCCACAGTTACGAAACCCCTTCCAGTGCCCAGCGCAAGCTCAGCCGCCCATAGCACCGGCTGACGGTGAAGGGGGCGAGCTTACACCGAGAGAGTCTACTGCTGTCTAACCACTACCCACTAAGTAAACTAGACACACTGGGGAAGCGAACCCGAAGGGACGCTGCGGAGACCACTACCTACCCAATGGGGGAGGAGTTTACGTGGGAATACACATATGGACTGGCCCGGGGGGCAGTACGCATATGGAGTCCCTGGGATGGCTCCACCTGGTTAGGGGGAGACTCATCTGACAGGTGACAGCAGAGCTGGCTCTGCTAAGGGAAAGACACGGACTCGGCCCGTAGGGAGTTTTAAACCGTGGAAAATACACATATGGGACCGCTCACGTAGAGGGGTCACGACATATGGGCCCCAGCCAACAGACAGCGTCAGCGACGGATGTAGGCCTGGCATCAGACACTCCGCAATGTCCGAGCCGAAGGGGGAGGCGGAGGAGCTCGACAGGGTTCGCCAAGCGGGGAACACGACTGGAGAGAAGTATGCACGTATCCGGCCAGTGGCGGGAATGGCATTGCAAGCCGACACTTAGAGTGGGTACAGCACGTCTACCGACTAGTGGATGCGAGTACACGTGAAGATACCGGCTCTACACGTAGGCTATAAAACCTAGCGAACGTGTTGGGTGTCGCCCAGCCCGCAGCTCTACAAATATCTGTCAGCGAGGCACCATGAGCCAGCGCCCAGGAAGAGGCCACCCCTCTGGTGGAGTGGGCTCTCAACCCGAGCGGGCAAGGCACGCCCTGGGATTCATACGCCAAGGCGATGGCATCCACTATCCAGTGGGCCATCCTCTGCTTGGAGACAGCCTTTCCCTTCTGCTGGCCTCCGTAACAGATGAAGAGCTGATCTGAGGTCCTGAAGCTTCGCGTTCTATCCACGTAAACGCGCAGAGCGCGGACGGGACAGAGCAAAGCTAGGGCTGGGTCTGCCTCCTCCGAGGGCAGCGCTTGCAGGTTCACTACCTGATCTCTGAAGGGAGTGGTAGGAACCTTGGGCACGTATCCAGGCCGGGGTCTCAGAATAACGTGAGAATCACCGGGCCCGAATTCTAGGCACGTTTCGTCGACCGAAAATGCATGCAGATCCCCTACCCTCTTCAGGGAAGCCAATGCAACCAGAAGAACCGTCTTAAGAGACATTAGTTTCAGATCGACTGATTGCAAAGGCTCAAAGGGATGACCCCGGAGAGCTGTGAGAACCAGGGTCAAATCCCAAGAGGGTACGGAGGAAGGGCGAGGAGGATTTAATCTCCTCGCTCCCCTCAGGAATCTGACGATCAGATCGTGTTTCCCCAGGGACTTACCCTCAACTGCGTGGTGATGTGCGGCGATAGCGGCAACATACACCTTAAGGGTGGAGGGAGACAGCCTTCGCTCCAACCCTTCTTGCAGGAAGGAAAGCACGGATCCGACCGAACATGATCGGGGGTCCTCTCGGCGAGAGGCGCACCATTCGACGAACAGGTTCCACTTCAACGCATAGAGACTCCTAGTGGAAGGAGCTCTAGCGGAAGTGATGGTGTCTACGACCGCTTGCGGGAGATCACTCAGAACCTCCGCATCCCGTCCAGGGACCACACGTGGAGGTTCCATAGATCGGGACGCGGGTGCCACAGGGTGCCCCGTCTCTGAGTCAGGAGGTCCTTCCTCAGAGGAATCGGCCAGGGAGGGGCTGTCGCGAGGAGAATGAGGTCTGAGAACCAGGTCCGAGTGGGCCAATACGGAGCCACTAACAGAACCTGCTCCCCGTCCTCCCTGACCTTGCACAGGAGCTGTGCGAGAAGGCTCACTGGGGGAAACGCATATTTGCGCAGACCCGGGGGCCAGCTGTGTGCCAGGGCATCCGTGCCGAGCGTGCCGCCGGTCAGGGAATAAAACCACTGGCAGTGGGCAGTTTCCGGGGAGGCAAACAGGTCTACCTGGGCCTCGCCGAAACGCTGCCAAATCAGCTGGACCGCCTGGGGGTGGAGCCGCCACTCGCCCGCAAGTGGAGGCTGCCGTGACAGCGCATCGGCTGCACGGTTGAGCACACCTGGGACATGAGTGGCCCGAAGGGACCTCAGATACTTCTGACTCCACAACAAGAGATGGCGGGCGAGTTGCGACATGCGACGGGAGCGTAGACCACCCTGATGGTTGATGTACGCAACGGCCGCAGTGCTGTCTGAGCGGACTAGAACGTGCTTGCCTGACAACAGCTTCTTGAAGCGGGCCAGCGCAAGACGAACCGCTAGCAACTCGAGGCAATTGATATGCCAATGCAGCTGAGGCCCCGTCCAAAGACCTGCCACTGCATGCCCGTTGTACGTGGCCCCCCATCCCGTGGCAGAGGCATCTGTGGAGACCACAGCGTGCCTGGACACTTGTTCGAGGGGTACTCCGGCCCGCAGGAACGAAGGGTCCGACCACCGGACAAGGGTGCGACGGCAGCTCGGTGTCACGGGGACACGGAGCGTGCCGCACTGCCACGCCCATCTCGGGACCCGGCCGCGGAGCCAGTGTTGAAGCGGTCTCATATGAAGCAATCCGAGCGGCGTGACCGCGGCTGCAGATGCCATATGCCCCAGGAGCCTCTGAAAAACTTTCAGTGGAACCGCTGTCCTGCGCTTGAGCGAACTCAGGCAGTTCAACACCGACTGGACACGCGCCTCGGTGAGACGCGCAGTCCGTGCAACCGAGTCTAGCTCGAGACCGAGATAAGAGATCCTCTGCCCGGGGGCGAGTTTGCTCTTGTCCCAGTTGACCCGAAGACCCAACCGGCTGAGGTGAGCTAAAACCATGTCCCTGTGTTCGCACAACTGCTCTCGCGAGCTGGCCAGGATCAGCCAGTCGTCGAGATAGTTGAGAATACGAACGCCCTGTTCCTTGAGGGGAACAATGGCCGCCTCCGCAACCTTCGTAAAGACGCGGGGTGACAGGGCCAGCCCGAAGGGTAGGACCTTGTACTGATATGCCCGACCCTCGAACGCAAACCGGAGGAAGGGTCTGTGTCGAGGTAGAATCGAGACATGAAAGTACGCGTCCTTCAGGTCTATTGCTGCAAACCAATCCCGGGGACGGACGCATTCGAAAATGCGTTTCTGCGTGAGCATCTTGAACGGCATCTTGTGAAGATACCGGTTCAGGACGCGCAGATCCAGGATTGGCCGTAGCCCACCGCCCTTTTTTGGTACAATGAAGTAGGGGCTGTAAAACCCCGACTTCATATCGGCTGGAGGGACCGGCTCGATTGCATCCTTCGCCAGGAGGACAGCAATCTCCGCCCGGAGAACAGGGGCACTGTCCAACGACACCTGAGTGAAGTGGACACCCCTGAAGACCGGGGGACGCCGGGCGAACTGAATCGCATAGCCGAGTCTGATAGTGCGAATGAGCCAGCGGGACGGGCTGGGAAGCGTGCTCCACGCCTCCAGACTCCGAACCAGCGGGACCAAAGGCACCACAGACGCACCGGGGGTGGGGCAGCAAGGCAGAGAGGGACCCGACTCGGGCGGCTTGGAAGCGGCCGCGAGTGGGGTCGGACTCTGCGAGGCAGCAGTGTGCATGGGAGACGGCGCACGGGACGCGGTCTGCGCCATCACACTGCCGCCTGCTGGCGAATGGGGAGGGTGCTGCCAGCGGCGAGGCGGGGCCTGGCACACTGGCAGACACACCTTGTTGTGACCTGGAGCTTGAGGAAACTGCTCTTTTTGTGGCAAAGTGGGTACCGCTGGACTCCGGAGAGCCAGCGGCGGTAGATAGACAGACGCCACAAAATCCCCCCGGCCCTCCTCCGGGGGTGGGAGAGCAGATGGAATACTCTCCCGAAGGGCAGGAACCTTCCGCTCCAGGTCGCCCGTCTCAGGGCCGAGTTTTCCCCGACCGCTTGCCACCTGGCTTGGCAGAGACGGGCTGGGCACCACGTCCGCGACCGGCACCCTGCTGTTTGGCTGGTGTAGGCTGCTGCTTTGCCGACTTAGCAGGGGCGGAGGAGGACGCAGGCGGGCGCCCTCGGCGACGAGCGGGCTGAGGCTGAGCCACGGGCGGCTGGGTGGAGGCAGCAGCGGACCGCCGTGGCATGACATGTCTGATAGCCTCAGCCTGCTTCTGTGCAGCGGAGAACTGTTGGGCACAGCTCTCCACCGCGTCGCCGAAAAGGCCGACCGGAGACACGGGGGAATCCAGGAACCGATGTTTGTCGGTCTCCCTCATGTCTGCCAAGGTCAGCCAGAGGTGGCGTTGCTGGACTACCAGTGTAGACATCGCCTGGCCAACAGAACGCGCTGTCACCTTCGTTGCCCGGAGGGCAAGGTCAGTGGCAGCGCGCAGCTCCCCAAGCAGCTGTTGGTCAGGACCTTCCTGGGGCATCTGCGACAGCGCTTTTGCCTGATAGACCTGCAAAAGGGCCATCGCGTGCAGGGCAGAGGCAGCCTGCCCACAGGCACTGTAAGCTTTCTCAGTCAGACCGGCTGAGAAATCACAGGCCTGGGACGGGAGACGCGGCTCACCGCGCCCGCCAGCGGCCGTTGGACACAACTGCATCGCAACAGACCGCTCGACTGGCGGGAGCTTCGCGTACCCCCTGGCTTCCCCGCCGTCCAGGGAGGTGAAGGCGGACGAGGGACCAGGCCCTGTACGAGCCCCATACGGAGCTTGCCAAGACCTGGTCACCTCATCGTGTACTTCCGGGAAGAAAGGCATTGGGGCGGGACGCTGGATTTGACCAGCGCGACCCCCCCCAAGTACCAATCGTCCAACCGAAATGGGCCGGGACAGGGTGGAGGGTTCCACCCAAGCCCGACGCACAAGGCGGCCCGGGAGAGCACAGCCGCGAGCTCGGGATCCGATTCGGGCAACACTACCGTCCCGGGCGGCAGCGCGTCCGGATCTTCCCCCGAGGACTCAGGCTCACCTTCCGACGCAGCGGTCGACATCCGATCCGCCGCCAGCACACCAAAGGTAACGGCTGGACAGTCCGTAGAGGGCCCAGCGGAAACCAACGGTGGCACGATGGGTTGCGGTGCTGATGAGGCGACAGGGGCCCGAGGAGCGTTTCCGCTCGGCGGGAAAGCCCTGACCGGAATCCTCAGGTCGCCCTCTCTATACAGCGCCGTACCGTCATTCCGGTTCCGGGGGCCGGAAAAAACGGTCGTACGCGGCATAGGAGAGGGGACCCCCGCTTCCTGAGACTTCAGGAAGGAGAGCCTCGACCTCAGCACCGCGATGGTCATGTTCCCGCAATGGGAACATGAACCATCCACAAAAGCTGCTTCAGCGTGCAGAATGCCCAAACACGAGATGCAACGATTGTGCCCATCAGCAGGGACCAGGGAACGACCGCATCCATTAACGCACAGACGAAATGACATACTGTCAGGGTTCGTCTGTAAAGCTCTTTTAGAAGGGGAAGTCAACTCACTCGTGCTGAAGCACCCAGGGAGCGACGCGATGTGTCAGGTACACCACTCCCTGACACACCGAGGAACCGGCCCAAATCGCTCACACACACACTCTTTGTGTTGCTGTGAAAACAGCAGTTTTAGAGCTTATAGCTCAGCTCCTCGGACACTCGCGACCTCGCTGAACGTGCCCTCTTCACCAGCACTAAAAGCTCGCTGTGATCCTCTTCTGTTTTTTGTTTTAGAATAAATAACAAACGAAGAAAAGAGTCTTCTAAATAGGACACCAGAGAATGGCTCCGAAGCGAAAGACAGAGTGCGATTGCATCCGCTTCCTATTTATATACACCTGTCGGGGCGGTGCGCATTATGCAAATATCGCACGCCAATTCCATTGGCTTGTTTTAGTTTACACGAAGATGATAGGGCTCTCTAAGCGATATCCCAATTCGTCGGTCACTACTGACGTACGTCGAACGTGACCGACTGAAAGGGAACCTCGTTTACTGAAATCATGAGACTTTGGCAGTTTGATTGGAGGTCTGAACCACTGATTTGAAACAAAAGATTTGTAAAGTTGAACCACTGTAGTCACATGATCTGTTTTACATATGTCTTTAGTAGCTTTCTGGGCATTGACATAAGTGTTAATTATCTTGCTGGAAAGTGGTTTTACCTCAATTTTATGAAGTGACTCAAGTTTTTTTTTGCACAAAAAAAAAAAAAAATACCACTTTATTTACAAAACATTAACCAATCCAGTAGGGGGAGCACTACAACGCATGTGTGTTGACTAAAGATGATATGTTGTTCCATGAACATGCTTTGGATAATATTATTTTGTAAATAAAGAGGTAAATTATGTTTGCACTTGCATCGCTTCATAACATTCAATAAAATTAAACTATAATTAGATACTTAAATATATTAAATAATTATATATAAATGTAAAATTCCACTAAAACACACAGCTACTGTATCTTTGAATGGCCGTCAATGAAGAAAGATGTTTTTGGCAGGATACTGGTGTAGTTACAGTGTCTACCACCAGGGTCTAACTAGAGTATTTGAACTATTTGATGTCACATTCTGTGGAGTGACTGAATCTTGCATAACAATATCAGTGAACAGACAGGCTTGTTTTTCATGCTCACTCCTACTGGCATCCTGCCTGTGACCGTTTCATTCCCTTTCCATCTCTCTCCCCGCCCACACTGCAACTATGACATCATAGAGGCGGTAATAAAAGCACACATCATAATCAGACAGAATGTTCACTGCATTTTACTGTATATTAGGAAACAAATATAAGAAATGCAAATATTCCAGTAAATTCGACAACATTCTCTGTCAAGGTTCGTCAGTCTCGTCTGTAAGAAAGACCCAATTTGAGGCCCCCTTATGAAGGACCGCTAAATTATTCATGAACACATTCTCTGCGGGCGCTAACAGCACTATGAGCAGAAGAAAACGCTGAAAGGAACTGATGTCACAGGGTCAGGGGCTTATTTTAGCGCCACGCTACGCTGAGTCCAGCTTCGCCAGCAAACACCAACAACGTGGCCATGGGACTATTTTAGAAATCAAGAAGGTTCTACCTCACTTAAACCAGTACAGCATAACAAATCTGATCATCAGTTTAAGGCTTTGGGATATACACACGCATAATGCACAGTATACACTGCACAATGCTGAGTTTGTCTTTAAAAATAATGTGTGGTTATGTTTGTAATGTAACACTGACTTATTAGTTACTATATACTGTGCAGTATAGATGGTATAATGCCTGCTTTATAAAAATAGTAAGTGAAATAGTTATGCGCTGCTATACATTTCAAACAGTAGTCTGCTACATTGTTAACACTGCGTATGAGTGGCATCAAGTTATCGCAGAAATAAATAGTAATTTTGCTTTAATAAACAATTATTTTTAATTTATCATTTTTAATTATATAATATTTTAATTTAAAATTCATCATATTTATTTCAAGTAATATTTTTTAAAT
Source organism: Megalobrama amblycephala (assembly GCF_018812025.1). Lineage (NCBI taxonomy): Eukaryota > Metazoa > Chordata > Actinopteri > Cypriniformes > Xenocyprididae > Megalobrama > Megalobrama amblycephala. The sequence continues at coordinate 3,870,680 of NC_063067.1, forward strand.
GGTTTTAGCTTTAGTAGCTTACAATAACCCTGACATGACCTCACTATATTTTGCAAGTCATGAAGGAAATGCTAAAAATTGCTGTAGATATTACCTCCGGTTCATTAATATACTGCAATCACAGACACTCCTATCTGGACAGGATTAGATTTCACAGATGGCAAAAATAGGTAATTTTCTCTTTACAGAGACTGCATGGAAAAAAATGTGTTTGATTCAGATTTAAATCACAAAGTATGTCTGTGAAACACAAATTTACCTGATGCCCTCAGAGATTCATGAGCAGATCAAAAACTTCGAATCTCAGCACTAGTCAAAACACACATTACCAAACACACCAAATCGCATTCATTAGAGACAATATTCTGTCCGTCCGGAGACATATTATTTGCGACAAGCTGTGTTTTGCTCCGAACGAAAATCGCACCTTCTGGGAATAAATGTGGGAATATATTTTCACCATTTCTAGTGATATTCATTTTGCTGTCACAGATTCGGCGACTGGTCCGTGGCACCTTACAGCTGTCTAATTCACGCTCACCCACACATGAAACTTTGTCGTGTAGGTGTTCTCTACCTGAAAGACCCACTCAAGACACCAAACTAGACTAACAAGCTAGATTGACATCTGATTTACTCAGTAACCCACACACACACGCTCACGCAGATATTGCAGCAGTGGGTGGAGGTTGAAGGGTTGTCAAATGAAATCTTTATGAGGTAAATGGCCAAATATCCCTCCTGCCTTCCCCATTTAGAGATTCATCTGCTCGCTAGCAAAATCCCATTTCCAGTCTGTCAGTTTTGAAGCCACCCGTGATGATTCCAGTGGGAAGTTCAGTTTATTTAGAGTCGTAGAAAGAAGCGCTGCGACTCAGCATCGGGTTCATCCAGGAGCTAATGGCTACTTAACGCCCTGCTCTCCAGAAATTCATACATAATGCTTGACGTCTATGGAAGAGGCATAATAACTTGTGCTATACGACACAGAAGTGGCCATATTCATCTCATGCAGCAGGCAATGGTTCTCGTCCCTGTAGGATGGAGAAATCCCAAATGAGATCTCTTTAATATCTCAGTAGTGTCTTCTTGGTGTCAATGATATTAAATGAAAAGTGAAAGACTTTTCTGAAGTACAGAAAGACCCTAGTAATCAGAAGAGATCTCAATAATGTCTCAAACTGTGGTCAGATTTGCCAAGATTCCAAAATATGTATTCAAAAGTCAGAGAAGATATGATGTGGTTGTGGTTATTGCTGCTGCTGTTGGATCTTGCTGCTGCTGCTGGTTATTTCTGCTGCTGTTGGATATTGCTGCTGCTTCTGCTGTTGGTTATTGCTGCTGCTGCTGCTGGTTATTGCTGTTGGGTATTGCTGCTGCTGTTGGTTATTGCTGTTGGGTATTGCTGCTGCTGTTGGTTATTGCTGTTGGGTATTGCTGCTGCTGTTGGTTATTGCTGTTGGGTATTGCTGCTGCTGTTGGTTATTGCTGCTGCTGCTGCTGGTGGTTATTGCTGTTGGGTATTGCTGCTGCTGTTGGTTATTGCTGCTGCTGGTTATTGCTGTTGGGTATTGCTGCTGCTGTTGGTTATTGCTGCTGCTTCTGCTGCTTCTGCTGTTAGTTATTGCTGCTGCTGCTGCTGGTTATTGCTGTTGGGTATTGCTGCTGCTGTTGGTTATTGCTGCTGCTGTTGCTGCTGCTGTTGGTTATTGCTGCTGCTGCTGCTGCTGCTGCTGCTGCTGGTTATTGCTGTTGGGTATTGCTGCTGCTGTTGGTTATTGCTGCTGCTGGTTATTGCTGTTGGGTATTGCTGCTGCTGTTGGTTATTGCTGCTGCTTCTGCTGCTGCTGTTGGTTATTGCTGCTGCTGTTGGATATTGCTGCTGCTGCTGTTGGATATTGCTGCTGCTGTTTGTTATTGCTGCTGCTGCTGTTGGTTATTGCTGCTGCTGTTTGTTATTGCTGTTGCTGCTGTTGTTGGTTATTGCTGCTGCTGTTTGTTATTACTGCTGCTGCTGTTGGTTATTGCTGCTGCTGTTGGGTATTGCTGCTGCTGTTGGTTATTGCTGCTGCTGTTGGATATTGCTGCTGCTGGTGGTTATTGCTGTTGGGTATTGCTGCTGCTGGTGGTTATTGCTGTTGGTTATTGCTGATGCTGTTGGTTATTGCTGCTGCTGCTGCTGCTGGTGGTTATTGCTGTTGGTTATTGCTGATGCTGTTGGTTATTGCTGCTGCTGCTGTTGGTTATTGCTGCTGCTGTTGGTTATTGCTGATGCTTTTGGTTATTGTTGATGCTGAAGGTTATTGCTGCTGCTGCCTGTAGATATTGCTGCTGGTTATTGCTGCTGTTGATTATTGCTACTGATGTTGGTTATTGCTTCTGTTGGTTATTGCTGCTTCTGCTGTTGGTTATTGCTGCTGCTGCTGCTGTTAGTTATTGCTGCTGTTGGTTATTGCTGCTGCTATTGATTATTGCTGCTGCTGCTGCTGTTGGTTATTGCTGCTGCTGTTGGTTATTGCTGCTGCTGTTGGTTATTGCTGATTCTACCTGTAGATATTGCTGTTGGGTATTGCTGCTGCTGTTAGTTATTGCTGCTGCTGCTGTTAGTTATTGATGCTGGTGTTAGTTATTGCTGCTGCTGTTTGTTATTGCTGCTGCTGCTGTTAGTTATTGCTGCTGGTGTTAGTTATTGCTGCTGCTGTTTGTTATTGCTGCTGCTGCTGTTAGTTATTGCTGCTGGTGTTAGTTATTGCTGCTGGTGTTTGTTATTGCTGCTGCTGGTGTTAGTTATTGCTGCCGCTGTTGGTTATTGCTGCTGCTGTTGGTTATTGCTGATGCTACCTGTAGATATTGCTGTTGGGTATTGCTGCTGCTGTTAGTTATTGCTGCTGTTGTTTGTTATTGCTGCTGCTGCTGTCAGTTATTGCTGCTGGTGTTAGTTATTGCTGCTGCTGTTTGTTATTGCTTCTGCTGCTGTTAGTTATTGCTGCTGGTGTTAGTTATTGCTGCTGCTGTTTGTTATTGCTGCTGCTGCTGTTAGTTATTGCTGCTGCTGCTGGTGTTAGTTATTGCTGCTGCTGCTGGTTATTGCTGTTGGGTATTGCTGCTGCTTCTGCTGCTGCTGTTGGTTATTGCTGCTGCTGTTGGATATTGCTGCTGCTGCTGCTGCTGTTGGATATTGCTGCTGCTGTTTGTTATTGCTGCTGCTGCTGCTGTTGGTTATTGCTGCTGCTGTTGGATATTGCTGCTGCTGCTGCTGTTGGATATTGCTGCTGCTGTTTGTTATTGCTGCTGCTGCTGCTGTTGGTTATTGCTGCTGCTGTTTGTTATTGCTGCTGCTGCTGCTGTTGTTGGTTATTGCTGCTGCTGCTGCTGTTTGTTATTGCTGCTGCTGCTGCTGTTGGTTATTGCTGCTGCTGCTGCTGTTGGTTATTGCTGCTGCTGTTGGGTATTGCTGCTGCTGTTGGTTATTGCTGCTGCTGTTGGATATTGCTGCTGCTGGTGGTTATTGATGTTGGGTATTGCTGCTGCTGGTGGTTATTGCTGTTGGTTATTGCTGATGCTGTTGGTTATTGCTGCTGCTGCTGCTGCTGGTGGTTATTGCTGTTGGTTATTGCTGATGCTGTTGGTTATTGCTGCTGCTGCTGTTGGTTATTGCTGCTGCTGTTGGTTATTGCTGCTGCTTTTGGTTATTGTTGATGCTGAAGGTTATTGCTGCTGCTGCCTGTAGATATTGCTGCTGGTTATTGCTGCTGTTGGTTATTGCTACTGATGTTGGTTATTGCTTCTGTTGGTTATTGCTGCTGCTGCTGTTGGTTATTGCTGCTGCTGCTGCTGTTAGTTATTGCTGCTGTTGGTTATTGCTGCTGCTATTGATTATTGCTGCTGCTGCTGTTGGTTATTGCTGCTGCTGTTGGTTATTTCTGATACTACATGTAGACATTGCTGTTGGGTATTGCTGCTGCTGTTAGTTATTGCTGCTGCTGCTGTTAGTTATTGCTGCTGATGTTAGTTATTGCTGCTGCTGTTTGTTATTGCTGCTGTTGCTGTTAGTTATTGCTGCTGGTGTTAGTTATTGCTGCTGCTGTTTGTTATTGCTGCTGCTGTTTGTTATTGCTGCTGCTGGTGTTAGTTATTGCTGCCGCTGTTGGTTATTGCTGCTGCTGTTAGTTATTGCTGCTGGTGTTAGTTATTGCTGCTGCTGTTTGTTATTGCTGCTGCTGCTGTTAGTTATTGCTGCTGGTGTTAGTTATTGCTGCTGCTGTTTGTTATTGCTGCTGCTGTTTGTTATTGCTGCTGCTGGTGTTAGTTATTGCTGCCGCTGTTAGTTATTGCTGCTGCTGTTTGTTATTGCTGCTGCTGGTGTTAGTTATTGCTGCCGCTGTTGGTTATTGCTGATGCTGCCTGTAGATATTGCTGTTGGGTATTGCTGCTGCTGTTAGTTATTGCTGCTGCTGGTGTTAGTTATTGCTGCTGCTGTTAGTTATTGCTGCTGGTGTTTGTTATTGCTGCTGCTGCTGCTAGTTATTGCTGCTGCTAGTTATTGCTGTTGCTGCCTATAGATATTGCTGTTGGATATTGCTGCTGCTGTTAGTTATTGCTGCTGCTGCCCGTAGATATTGCTGTTGGGTATTGCTGCTGCTGTTGGTTATTGCTACTGATGTTGATTATTGCCGCTGCTGTTAGTTATTCCTGATGCTGCTGGTTATTGCTGCTGATGCTGTTAGTTATTGTTGCTGCTGCCTGTAGATATTGCTGTTGGTTGTTGCTGCTGTGAAGGGTTTCTGAAAGTGGACTGCAACTGCCACAGCAAATGCTGACCAAGTATTTGAAGGTTGAGCAGCGAGCACATTGGCTACTGATACAGCAGGAACAAATCAGCTGTGCCCTATAGAGAATGATGTGATTGCTAGCAGATTGAGTCAAGAACCTATCAGCCTATCTAGAGTTTCGTGACAGAACTTTGTATTTTCCATAATATCTCAATAGTTTCTCTTAGACATCAATGAGAATAAATGTAGAGCAAATGGAGACTTGTCCTACAGAAGTGTCCTACCTCTCAGATGTTTCTCCTAAATAAAACACCCAAGTCTCAACAAGATCTCAACAAACGTCTCAATCTGCAGCCAAAGCCTGCAGTCAAAATACTCAGAGTGTCAACAATTAACACTATTACTTCTGTTTTGGATATTTAGGGAAAAACATATGAGTTGAGAGATACAGTAGACCTAACTGAGAAAATACTCAGTAATGATGTTGACTGATGAATTTGCACATGGTTTGTCTTGAAGCATATTAAAAACACCACATATAAACCACATTAAAAATTGATTTTAACCACAGGGGGTCTTTAATAAAACTATAATAAAACCGCCTCACAGTATATGCTAAAGCTAAGCTGCCATATTCCTCTTAATCAGTAAGCAAATGTGTTCTACTCTCTCCTGGAAGTAAACGTGAAAACAAGTTTTATCTTTAGCTTTGAGAAAAAATGGTGGGTGTGTGAAAAAGATCTCGTCTGACAAACACGTGAAAAAGGACAAACACTTACGGCGTATCATGGTACGTGTGTAACTACACGGCTCAGTCTGCTATGCAGGGAGGCTGTGCAGTGTTTCTCAGGGCGAGACAAACGGAGACGCTCCGAGCCGCAGGGTCTTTAACAAGCATCGCCACACTGACAGAGTTGTCACAGCGACTGCGTTTCCAATAGAATACCTGATTAAACCGGCACAGCTGTCAGACCGCAGCGCTCATTTACAGTCTGAAGCTCTGCATTTCCAATAGCAACACCATGGAAGAGAGCAAGGAGGCAAACGGAGACACAGACACAGATCATCACTGGAAAGGGCAGAAAGCAGGATTAGAAGAAGGAGATCAGATCGAGATGAACACTGAGAAAACCTCAAAGCTTGACCTTCACAGAAGAGCTCCTGATTTCTGAAGCAGAAACTTCTCATACTGCACTGTAATGCCACGCGACCAGGGAATCGCTTTACACACATTTCACACAACACAAAACTAACTACAGAGCATTGGCCGCTCAAAAAGCTGCCTAGTGCGAAAAAAATGAATCTAAGATAGCAAGAGTCAAGAAAATTTTATGTCAATTTTATGGCAATAGCACATTAATGGCCAATAATAAAATATACTATTTTGATGAAATAAAATGCATATTATTGACATCATTTTGCCTAAATAAATAAAATTCTAAATCAGTCAGTCATTTTACAAGTGAATTTAGGCATCACAACATTATAATGTACAGTATTACAAATTAATATTCTTATTTATAAATTAAAAATGAAAACAAAATAATGGTACGATAAATTTAAAAAAATATTTCTAATAAATTTATAATTTTTTTAATAATTTTCTAAATTATTGTATTTTTATGTATGTATTTAATTGCATTTGTAATTATTATAAAAAGTTACAATATATATAACAACACAAATATTTAAAATATATCCAAATTAAGTGAGTTCCTCTTTAAGCATAAACTCACTTAAACATTTTTCCAGAAAACAAGACTATTTTAAGTCTTAAAAATACTGAGTAAGAAAATCATTTTTTTGCAGTGTGCTGAACTGAATCGACACGCTCCATCCAATCCAATTCACTTCGGTTTTTGCAGCACTACGGCATTTAAATACTGTATGTGGGCTGCATCTCGAACATCCAAACTGCAAGCGGCAAGAGTTGCATATGAAAGAGGCATCACAAAACATAAGAGAGATCACAATAACGCTTGCTATTGTGACATTCCCTCATCGTGAGATCCCTGGAGATTCTCACCTCTCGTACGGAGGTTCAGACCAGCCATTTGAGGACAATGCGGCAAGCAGCTCCTATTAGCATTGAGAGGGAGAAAGACAGCGAGATGCACATACTGATGAGGGTTGCAGAGGGTTTGCGTGACCCAGGTGCATATAGATGCAGACAAAACGCTTGTGCACAACAACCGCAGAAACATGTCCTCACACCATTCACACGCACACATCCCCAGCGTCCCTTTGATGTGGTGAATCATTGTCAGTTCTCTATACAGAAGAGGACATGTTTATTAATCTCTTTTTCATTCATTTCACCCAGTAAACACACACACACACTCACCCTCACAAAAACCCCAAACAATAGGCCGAACTCTCTGTGAACTGACACTAAACGTCTCAGCGGATAAACTACAGCCGCATCTGACCGTCGAGTGACTCGTTCCCACCGTCTCACCTGTAGTTTGTTGCGCCGGCAGCTGTGAGTTTCACATCTCTTTTTCCACAAAGAACCGCTGTCACCGTCTGACAGCACCGTTCTGCTGTGGATGCTGAGACATTCACTGGTTTCATGGACTAAAGCAACACATTCTGCTGTTATATAGTAGTGTTGAACTAACAGCCCGTTTGCACCTGATGTGTCTTTTACAAAGACTTCATTTTGTTTTTTGTTTTTTGGCTCTACTAGAACAGGTTTTCATGCTTGAATGTTCAAAAACACATTATTTTCCTCATATTCTCCATTGTTGCAGCTCCTCTCTTCCCAGTCTGTCAGTAACGCTCTGTTTAGTTCCTGTCTCTGTGAAGCCCCTGATTCTGAAAAGCACAATGTGCTCTGATTGGTCGAGGAGCAGTGTGTTGTGATTGGTCAAGCGCTTCGAGTGTGTTTGGGAAATGTCCCGCCCCTTACCATAACCGCAAGTTTCAACACACGACTAACTAACTCAATTAGGCCCCGCCCCTTTATTCTGCATATTAATTATTTTAATGAGGAATATTGTGACGTGTTTGTTCCCGGAAGAAAGCTCAAGACTACAATGGAGGTGTTTCAGGGAGTTCAGAAACTGTGACACTGATATATAGAGAATACTTTGGAAACATTTTTCATGCTCAAACAGCAACATTACAACTAAAGTCAGAACTGCGTGATATAAAGCCAGAATTGTGTGATATAAAGTCCGAATTGTGAAATATATCAATTGCAAGTTTATATATTGCATGTTATGAAGTCGGAATTGTGAGATATAAAGTCCGAAATGCGAGATATAAAGTCAGAATTGTGTGATATAAAGTCCGAATTGTATGATATAAAGTCCGAATTGTGTGATATAAAGTCCGAATAGTGTGATATAAAGTCAGAATTGTGAGTTATAAAGTCGGAATTGTGAGATATAAAGTCAGAATTGTGTGTTATAAAGTTGGAATTGTGAGATATAAAGTTGGAATTGCGAGATATAATGTCAGAATTGCGTTATAAAGTTGGAATTGTGTGATATAAAGTCGGAATTGCGAGATATAATGTCAGAATTGCGTTATAAAGTCTGAATTGTGTGTTATAAAGTTGGAATTGTGAGATATAAAGTCCGAATTGAGAGATATAAAGTCGGAATTGCGAGATATAATGTCAGAATTGCGTTATAAAGTCCGAATTGCGTGATATAAAGCCAGAATTGTGTGATATAAAGTCAGAATTGTGAAATATATCAATTGCAAGTTTATATATTGCATGTTATGAAGTCGGAATTGTGAGATATAAAGTCCGAATTGCGAGATATAAAGTCAGAATTGTGTGATATAAAGTCGGAATTGCGAGATATAAAGTCAGAATTGTGTGATATAAAGTCAGAATTGTGAGTTATAAAGTCGGAATTGTGTGATATAAAGTCCGAATAGTGTGATATAAAGTCAGAATTGTGAGTTATAAAGTCGGAATTGTGTGATATAAAGTCCGAATAGTGTGATATAAAGTCAGAATTGTGAGTTATAAAGTCTGAATTGTGAGATATAAAGTCAGAATTGTGTGATATAAAGTCGGAATTGTGAGATCAATCGCGAGTTTATATCATGCAATTCTGAATTCTGAGATAAAGAGTCATAATTACCTTTTTTATTTTTATTTTATGGCGGCTTCCATAAAAATGTCCTTGAAATCAAACTTTGAAACATGGAAACATGGAAAAAAGCATAATAGGACCCTTTTAAAAGGCCACTGCGATGCAGGTTTTGAGCTTAATTCTGAGTTTTGCTTTCAATATATGAGATGGGAAGGGACCTGTTTTATTAAATATAAATAATTTCATTATGTTAGTAATTCTCTATTCAATTCTGAGTGGCAAACAATCCCGCTGCAAACCATGAACCATAAAAGACCCGCTGTTTAAGGTTTCCGCCTATTATCCGTGTCTCCTTTTTCACCCTGACACAATTACAATAATCTAATTTAGTTCTAAATCACATTGTGTGCAAGATTGCATGTGTTTGCGGGTGAGAAACACCAATTGTTGAAGGTCCTTTTGAACGGACTAACAAGCAAGCAGGTGGCTGTGTGACAGCAGACGTCTCTAGAGTCTCCCTCGGCCCAGAATCAGATCACCTTCCTTCCTAAAGCAGTGAACGGTGGTGGAGAGATGCTTAGTAAGTGTACAGAGTTCAAACAGAGTGAAATAGTTATTTAGAGCCTCTTATCTCTGTCTCTTGTCCTATGATGAATCTCTAACATGCACATTCTGTCCTGAGTGACCAAAGAAATGGGACACGGCCTAGAGAGATGCCCTGCCATACAATCAGAGTGGTAGCAGGAAGATCAAAACTATTATGCTCCACTTTTCCACCCTTGAGGGAAGCACTTAACCCCTTTAATGTGGCCGCCCATGACCTCTGACCCTTCAGAATGGAAGTCTATCAGCAGCAGATGATTACTAAAGAGATAGATACTCTCTGTGATTGTTTCTCAGTATCTCTCTTACACTGGAATAATAGCATACTGTTTACTGCACAGAATACACTACAGAACATAGTGCATTTCATTGTGTGATATAGTTTATATGTGAAGCTCTACTGTAGTTTGGCAAAAGTAGTAGTTCATCCAGGTGTTGTATGCATTAAAAAAATCACTTAAAGGGGACATATCATTAAAAAAATGAATATTTTTCCATGTTTAAGTGCTATAATTGGGTACCAACCCAGAAGACAACCTAGTAACTGTTTTGAGTTGAATCAACTCTACAGCAACTACATACATGTATCCACTAACCATTCAGAAACGTCCAGTTTCATTCTAAAAGTTGTAACTTCTTCCTGAGTCTCTCTATCAGTGTCGACCAGTGATGCGCGGGTTGATCCAAAATGAGCGGGTGCCTGCGGTCACCCGCGGTTACGAGTCATCCAAAAATATTTTTAATGATATTCGGGTCGCGGTCGGTCGGGTCGTTTGAAATAAAGATGCCAATTAAACTTTTGTAATTTTCAGTTTTACTTACTAAAGGTTTCAGTTTTACTTTCATGGGTATTTGTGAATATTTATTTATGGATATTGTAGCCTCAGTCTTTGGCTTAGCCTACCTGTTTTTGTTCGTCTAAAATGCGTTAATAAATACTTTATTAACAAATTCTATCCCTGCATTTTGTGCTTGTGAGAGCTTCAATTGGGCATTCACGTGGCGAAATAGCCTAAGCCTACTAATACAAGTGAGAAATCCTTATTTACCTTTTGAATGTTGAGCGTTATTAACTTTTGAATAAATGCTGACGTGGGACAAAATGCCCGATTTCCCAACACGTTGAACTGTGCAATGAAATTGTACCATTTTAGCCTACTTTTAAACGTAAAGTAATTTATGTATTTTCTGAGAGGGGGTGGGATTTTTGTTGGGAAAGTCGGGGGAGAGACGCACACTTCGATTAGACTGGATAAACACACGCAGCATCTTAATTGTTAAGAAAATGAAACGAAATAAATGAATAAATCAAGCCTTTATTAAATAACACTAGGCTATATCATACAACATTCAGAAAAATAACAGTTTGCGCTCCTAAGGGCTTTCACACTTTTCCAAAAGTGGGCCTTCTCTCATTTGACCTGCTGATTAATTCTTCAAGCAGGGTCGAAACATAAACATCGCATTCATCAATAATATGCATCTAGACAGCTGAAATGGAAAATGATGGGCCGCCTCAAGAACTGCCTGCTCTCGCCGCTGCACCTCTGAGGGCACCACGTCAGGTCCTGAAACATTTCTCTCCTCCACAGGCTGGATTAATGGATATTATTGGCCAGGGAGGCTGATGGGGGGTTCTTACGTCTATGGCCCAATGACGCTACAATGAGCATTTACTACTTTTAAAAAAATGCGGGTCAGGAAGCGGGTCGGGTACAATATTTTCCTTTTTTTTTGCGGTCCGAGTTGCGGGCGGGTTAGTTGAAAACGTCGGTCGGGTGCGGGTTGTTTATACATTGACCCACGCATCACTGGTGTCGTCTCCGTTTTGATCAATGTAAGGCTGAACACCGTTACTGACAATCCTCATTTTGGCTGCGTGAGATTCTCCAGCTTTGTTGTTGTTGAGCTGTTAAAGCTCCACCCTCTTCTGGAAAGTGGGTCGGGAGCAGCAGCTCATTTGCATTTAAAGGGACACACACAAAAATAATGTGTTTTTGCTCACACCCAAAAAGTGCTCACCTCTTGCACTGTCAATACAAGATCTTGACCAAAAATTGCATCAATATTGTCAAGATCTTGTAAGAGGTCAGCACATCCCAAAGATATGTTGTTATCAGTAGAGAAAGTGATTGGGATCTTTACTTCTGGAAGGCATGTGCTCTATATCCGCCCCTGTCTTGATTTCTCTATTCTCTCTCTCCTCTGACTGTAAATAATTCAGACGCTCGTGTGTCTGTGTTTACATTAAAGCTGCTGCACTTTTTGTTCTGCAAACAGAACAAGTCTGACTAGGTCAAATGATAGAATGTGCCTGCGCATTTCTGATCTGTGCAAACCGGCGCATGAATTCATGAATTTCCATAAGCCACAGCAAGAATAAGAGGTGAGACGTTCGTGCAGATCCAGAGGTTACATGCCAACTGAAGAGCTGAATAATTAGTTTATGGTGACTTTCCAGACTAAATACTGCTTAAATAAACAGTTTTCAAATAAACACAGTCCTTTCGAGGAGTGTTTGCAAGCTTAAGACCTTGATTTTCAAGCTTTGTTTTGATGTATTTTGAATATGAGCTGCTGTGAATTAAGCACAGCAACATAAACTCCAGCAATTAGCAATGTTTTCAAAGGCAAGCTTCACTACTAAAAAAAAGAGATTTTCTTCCTCTGTATTTTTTTTTCTTGTTTTCCAGTACAAATATCTAATAATTAATGCATTAAAACACTTTTACAAAGCATTATATATAAAGGCTTTGAGTAAAGTGTTACAAAATGTCTTCCAATGGGGTCTGAAAAATAAACTTGTTTTCCTCATATATTAAAAAGCTTTTCTGACACAAATGGCAGGTTATTTTTTAGCATAAAATCACTTAATTATTATCAAATATGCAGCATATGATTATTGGGTAAAAGTGAGGAAATGAATGAATTATCATGCAGATTTAAACGGGTAGTGAGAACAGATTCAGACTCCACCGGCTTAAACTGACAACGATTCCAACCTCAGGGATTAGCTGGATACGGCATGCTGGGAAAAAGCAAGAGAGAAAAAAGAGAGAACGTTTTCCCTGCAGGTTTAGTAGTTTTTTCCTTCATATATTCCTGAAGCTCTTGCCCTGGCTGTATTTTCCCCTCATTCATCCCTTTTGGGTTCTTTTCAATGCTGATTAAATTAAAAAACAACAGCTCCACTGAGGACAATAATACCGAGCTACAAAAAATGCTTTTCGAGACCCTTGGGAGACACTTCAGCAGTTATAGAGTGGGCCGATTACAGCGTGAATAAACAGCACTGCGTTCAAGCCTTCCGCTTCCCTCTGTAAATAAAAATAGAACATACTTTGGTCAACTCAAAACGGCCTCACGCTAATAAACATACCGTAAATGGAAAGCCCATCGTTACAGTAAGACATCCTGCAGTCAGCCGAAATGAACAGGCCTGTCATGACAAATCATGTTTTACATCCATCAGCTTGCAGAACTGACCATTTCCACACAGACCGCTGAAACGATCTTTACCAATCAAATACAGTTTCATGAGGCTGAAAGGACATTTTCAGGACACACTTTCCCTCAGATCTGCTAAAGGTCAGTGCTGTTTACAAGACTAGGCTGCAGATCTTTTCTGGAATAGACTTCATTGTTTGGCTGAGTATGGTTCAAACGTTTACCCTTTGAATTCTTGCACCATCGCCACACATTATGGGTACGTTTACATGACAATATTTTTCCTTCGCGTTTTTCGTGTACATATACGACAACGTTGTCCGCAAAAACCAACTAAAAATGCTGTATTCTGCTGCCAGGCCAGTAGATGGCGATGTCAGTTTGTAAAGAAACACTACACGCCTATAGACTGAACACATAATATGCATGTGCATGACATCATCGTTTTCAATAGTTTGCTTTTTCAGGGCTCCAAAACACTGTTGTTGTGTAAATGAATGGCCAAAAACGCAAAAAAGTTTTCTGTTTTTAGTTGAAAGCGGTGCTGTATAAATAGCCCCTGTGACTAAAGGTAAATTTACATGACAACGATGTACTAAAAACAGAAAAGTTTTTCCTTTGCATTTTTCACGATCCCCGTTCACAAAGATCTGTGAAAACGACTAAAAAATGCTGTATTCTGCTGCCAGGCCAGTAGATGGCGATGTCAGTTTGTAAAGAAACATATTCAGTGCCTATAGACTGAACACGTAATGCGCATGCGAATGACGTCGCCGCTTAATGATAATGGAATCGCTCTCAAAAACTTGCACTTTTAAACCTGTTTTCAAAAGTTCGCATTTTCAGGCCCCCAAAACGCCATTGTCATGTAAATGGAAACACAAGTTTTCCATTTTCAGTTAAAAACAGTGTCATGTAAATGGCTCTTATGACTAAAAGTTTGCTTAGAAGTATTTCCTACTAAAGCAAGGCGGTATTTGAGTCTGGTAAGTGTATCCATAACAGACTGGTGGGAGTGGCCTTGGACAGCAACATACCTAGTGAATTTTGGGTGTTGTAGTTTTACTCATCAAAGAATCCAGAAAATAAAATGTATCACAGTTTCCACAAAAATATGAAGCAGCATAACTGTTTTCAACATTGATAATAATCAGAAATGTTTCTTGAGCAGTAAATCATCATATCAGAATGATTTCTGAAGGATCATGTGACACTGAAGACTGGAGTAATGATGCTGAAAATTCAGCTTTGATCACAGAAATAAATTACATTTTACAATATATTCACATAGAAAACTGATATTTTAAATTGTAAAAATATTTCACAATTTTTACTGTATTTTTTAATCAAATAAATGCCTTGGTGAGCAGAAGAGACTTTCGAAAACTTTTAACCCAAATTTTTGAATGGCAGTGACATCATGCAGCAGTTTCATCAAAAATATATATCTTTTATATTAATTTATATTAGTAATATTTTTCATAAAATAAAAGCATTTATGTTTAGAACAACAACAACAGGGGCACAAATACTTCAGTGTGTTTGTCTGGAAGACCCGCTTGCTCCCGCACAGGATCGTAGGCCGTATGTTGGATTTGGAGGGCCGCCAGAGGGGTTCACGAGGTCTTTTCACCCAGATGAAGGTCAGTCCTGAGGAGAGACACTAAATGATGGTGTCAGTCGGAGTTCTTCAGGCTCCGTGTGGAGCTTTTCAATTGTCAGCCTGATCTAGGGACCGAACCACGGCCGGTCTCACTGTATCTCTCTCTCTGTCTCTCCTCGGGGAAATCTCTGACAGAACAACATGATATCTGCACTATAAGTAGAGCTCCACTTCACAAAGAAAGAGATTCGCTATCTGGAGATCTCGTCTGCGCAGCACTTCTATTCAAATTCAGAAGATGCGCCGCAATTCAATTCACAGTTTAAATTCGCCGAGATGCGGCTTTGATTTTCCACTCAGCGCGCTGATATATTCACCTTAATTAAATTGGTTTTCTGTAGTTGCTGAATTGAAGGCTTTGACCCCAACAGAGAGAACTCATCAACACAGAAATATCATTTTTATGACTAACAAATCAAGTGGGAGACTCATTTGAAAACATCTCACTCTTAGAAAAAAACTCATTGACTCATTTTTAAAGAAAGCTTTATCCCAAAAAGGTTCTATATCAGGAGAAATGTCTTAAAATAATTGCATAACACTTTCATGTTTTACAGGTTTTCAATTTGTTATGAAGTGTTTAATTCATACAATTCTATTAAAATAAAAATGAATTAAAACAAAACAAATTAAAGTTAAATTGATAAAATGATCCCATGATGGAAACCCCTAAAAGGTTTTACAAGACACAGTTTTAACTAAAAATGGGAAGCTTTTTATGTGTTTTGGACGTTCATTTACGCACCTGAAAATGCAAACATTTGAAAATGGGATTCAAAGTTTACGTTTTTGAAATTGATACCATTATCGTCCCCGTGTAAACTACAAAAATGCAAATTTGTGAAAACGGTAATGTCATGCGAATGTATATTACATTTTCAGTCTATAGGCACGTAGTGTTTCTTTACAAAGTGAAATCGCCATCTACTGGCCTGGCAGCAAAATACAGCGTTTTTTTGTCGTTTTTGCAAATCCATGTGAACGGGGATCGTTTTGACATCATTGTTGACTGTACACAAGCAAGCTAAAGAAAAAACCTTTCTGTTTTTAGTACATTGTTGTCGTGTAAATGTACCCTAAGAGCGTTTGTTTGAGACGAAGAAATTAAACTATGAAGCTCTAATCAGGGCTGGATCAGCAGAAACCAATTCCAGATATAATTTGGAATTGTCCACAGCAGGCCAGTTTGTAACTATATGGAAGAAATGTGCCACATTACATTAAAGGTGCCCTAGAACTTCTTTTTAAAAGATGTAATATAAGTCTAAGGTGTCCCCTGAGTGTGTCTGTGAAGTTTCAGCTCAAAATACCCCATTGATTTTTTTTAATTCATTTTTTTAACTGCCTATTTTGGGGCATCATTAAATATGCACCGATATATAGGTTGCGGCCCCTTTAATTCTCGTGCTCCCCCGCCCCCGGAGCTCGCACTTGCCTTGAACAGCATAAACACAATTCACACAGCTAATATAACTCTCAAAAAGGATCTTTACAAGACTCTTGTACTCTTGTTATTTAACTATGCCAAGGAAAATTCAATATTTAATTCTAGGGCACCTTTAAAAAATAGCCACTACTCACATTACTCACTACTCACAAAAAAATACTTAGCTCAAGGATTACTTTTACAAAATGATGGGTGATTAGTCGCCAGTGAATAAAATGACCTGGTAAAAATACAACAGCCTCATATTTTTATCACCTCATTCATCAAAAAAAAAAAAAAAAAATTAAATGTAAAAAATTAAAATTAAATTGAAACACACAGTCTGAAGCATATCCTAATAACATTTTTGTAAATTAAATCTGATTTCATAATTGTCAAATTTTGCAAAATTGACACTGTTACTGAACTGGATTGAATCAACACTGAACTGACTCAAAATTAATAATGACACAATTGTTGCTCTAGAGCTACTTTTTTATAGCTGAATTGAACTCATTTCATAATTAATGAACTTTACACAGTTTTTGAACAGAACTGAATCAACACTGAATTCTGCTTGCATCATTGATTCTGTTATATTCCTGTTTATTACTGTAAAGCTGCTTTGAAACAATCTGTATTGTATAAAGTGCTGTATAAATGGTGACTTGACTTGATTAATGCACTAATTATATTTCAATTATAATGTCAGGGCTTCAGTGCACCTCTCAACACAAGTGTCATGTTCTGCTTTGACCTCAGTTTCCGTAAATGCTCTTTGCAGACTGTGAATTTTAGATTATGTCTACTGCATAGAGCAAAAAAAAAAAAAAAAAAAAATCCTGTTTTCCACGATATGACCTTTTAAATTACAACTGCACTTGATATGTACTTCAAAAAACATCACATAAAACACCACCAATCCAACCCTCACACTACTAAACAAACACAAAAATACTCTGAAAGGACCAAAAATGGTGCTGCTGCTTCAGGAAAACTACATTGCGGAGAAGAAAAAAGGTGTAGCGCGGCTCCTCTGAGAGCGCGGGTCAATCCCACTGTACATTTGCAGTGCACAAGTGTCTGAGTGTTCAGCCGAGCAGAACGGACCCCTTTCCTGAGAGCAGATAAAAGAGACGGCCTTGCCAAAGAGCCCATACCGTGTTCATCAGTCACAGCATGAGAGCGGCACACAAGAGCAGGCAGACGGATCCATCAGCTTTTCAACTGGGCTTTTCAGCTTTGCTGTGAATCCTGAAGGTGTTTCTGGGTTTTGATCGACCTGCTCTGTCGGTCATCGCCATATTCTGTGGTAAAGACAGAATCAGTGTAATTGCATTTTATTCAGGGATTAATTTTAACCAAAACCAAACATACAGGTAGAGTATGAGCACACATTTTACTGCATTCAAAAGACGTATCCCAAGCAGCATGTCAGTCGTACTTCATATCTACGGCATGTTTCCCAAAAGCATTACCAAAGTACCGTGTAAAAGTATTCATATTTAACAAGAGCGCTGGACTATGTTTTAATTCAAAACCTCCAAGTGGATGCAAGCTGCATGCATATTTTACTCTCTTCCGAAGTTTACTGAAGACATACAGTAGCAACACTAAATAAATACTATTTTTCATATCTAAAGCCAGTGTGCATGATAAAACCATGAAAATTATGCTCTGAAATATGCAAAATATAAAATGTAATATTATGGTCAATAAATGGCCAATATTATACACTATACCAGGGGTTCCCAACCACGTTCATGAGCACACATTTTATTGCATTCAAAAGACGTAAAAAAATAAATTCATAATAATAGGTAGTTAAATAAATTTTAAATAGTTTTAAATAGTTCAAGAAGTAGTGCTCTTAAAAGATTAATCCTTGCCACAATCTATCATTATCTATTTAAGTTAAGGCTTGATGATCTAATTCTTTGTTAACTTTTGTTAAAGTACTGTATGTTAACTTATGTTAAGTGAACTTGTTCACTTTATAAACTCGCAATTGGGAGAAAAAGTCAGAATTGCGGGATATAAACTCGCAATTGTGAGAAAATGTCAGAATTGCGGGATTATAAACTCGCAATTGCGAGAAAAAGTCAGAATTGTGGGATATAAACTCGCAATTGCGGGATATAAACTCACAAGTGCAAGAAAAAGTCTGAATTGCTGGATATGAACTCGTAATTACGAGAAAACTTCAGAATTGTGGGATATAAACTCGCAATTGCGAGAAAAAGTCAGAATTGCGGGATTATAAACTCGCAATTGGGAGAAAAAGTCAGAATTGTGGGATATAAACTCGCAATTGCGAGAAAAAGTCAGAATTGTGGGATATAAACTCGCAATTGCGGGATATAAACTCACAAGTGCAAGAAAAAGACTGAATTGCTGGATATGAACTCGCAATTATGAGAAAACTTCAGAATTGCTGGATATGAACTTGCAATTATGAGTAAACGTCAGAATTGCAGGATATAAACTCGCAAATTATGTTTTATTAACAAAATTCGGGAGGAGCAACGTTCAAATAATCCGACTAATCATCACGTCATCTCGGACAGCTGTCAGCAATCAGTAATCAACATATCTACCCAATCAGCACAAGTGAAAGCATATATATAAGACACGGTCGACTCACCCATATTCCTCGACAGTTTGACAGCATCCCTCCACCACCCCGTCTCCTCACACCTGCACTGGTTACTTTCCAGAATACTAACCAGAATGGGGGGAGTAATCTGGGTTCGGGCCAAAATACCGAGCTCGGAGCCCTCTCCTCGGACAGCACGCCAAATACGCATACTACTACGCATACATTTTTCTATCTAATTATTTGTAAGTGTGAACTCGTGAATTGAGAGATAAAGTCAGTATTGCGGGGTATAAACTCACAATTACGAGAAAAAGTCAGAATTGCCGGATATAAACTCACAATTACGAGAAAAAAGTCAGAATTGTGAGATAAAAAGTCACAATTATCTTTTAAATTGTTTTGTTCCATGGCAGAAACAAGCTTCCATTGGATTCATCATAATGAAATGGTAAGAAAGAAAATTCATCAGGCCATTTGTGTTAATCTGTAATCTTCTGGTCTGCAGATGTGTCTCGGGTCCTTCAGTGTGCGTCTGAGGGATTTTACTCCAGTTTTATCATCCAGCAGGTAAAAATGCATCTGATAACTTAAAGCAACAGCACACCTCTGATCAACAAGACTACTTTGACAATTGCAAAGCCAACCAATGTACACACAATAACCAATAAACAATGGTTTCATGCAACATAATCAGGCAAACCAGTTCAATCCATCAACACAAGCAACTTTTATTCTCTACAAGAAACTGCAGTCATTTATTGGAGCCGTGCTGTACATTAAACACGCGTGACGCTCTGAACGCATGCTGAATGTTCCCTTCACGCTCCACACGTCAAAACCCTTTGAGCTAAAACAACTTCTGTTCCAACTTCCCCCCGACTGAACTCCAACAAATTTAAAGCTTTATCTTTGGAAGAAGTAATTATGCGACACAAAATATGTTAACATCTTGCCTTTGCTTTCACGCTGCGTACATTATTAGCAAGATTTAAGTCGCACTTAGTTTCAGCAGCCATTCAACCAACTTTAATGGTTGACGATTATTTATTAGTCCCAGTAGGGCACAAGATTTTAGATTTTTTAAAGGAACAGTTTATTAGTTAACTTCACGAAGAAATTTTATATGTCACTTTATATTGAAACTTATCCTTCAGAAGGTTTTAGTTAGTTGATTTCCTTCATCTGAACCATTAATTGATTTTGTTTCCTACAAAATTGTGTTTTTGTTCACTTCTTTGAGGAATAAATAAATCTCCAGCAGCCAGAGTGTGACTCTGAATCCTCGAAGAAAAGAAAAGCGTAACGGCTTAATCTCAGGATACAGTGCAGGGCATGAAGCTTCTCCGTCAAGAGCAGAAAATTCTCTTTTAAATCCCAGGCCACGACCAACCCTGTCAGCAGAGAGAGAAGCAAAGCTAAATGAGCTTTTTCCCATTTTAATTACTCAGGAAATCAGTACAAAAGCCTGCTGGCTCTCTGAACTTGGATTAAACGCATGAGTATTGAGAAAGAACGCTGATTACGCACTGCGGCTTTTCTTTGAGCCATTCCTCGATTTCTAGATCCATTATCTCATACTGTACAAACGCTAAAGTGGCCCATATATCTTTCTTAAGCAAAGCATTAGCATTAGTCTATTGATAGTGACCAATGGGCCTTCGATCTGTGAAATACTCCAGCCTGAAACTGCTGCTAATGTGCCACAATTTCAGATTTAGCCTTTTGAAAAAGGTACTAATGTGATATTAAAGACATAAATCATGTGCAGATGTTCCTTTAAAGTCAAAACGAGATCAAAATGGACTCCATTTACGTAAACACTACAGGCAAAAACCATTGATTTTTCATGCACTGGTTAATTTTGAGGTTTTGGGCTGTTTTGCTTCCATTGCTTATTTCAGACTAGTGGAAAGAAAACATCTAAAATACACATTTAAGTGTTAATTTACACTTGATCTATTTGCATCTGTAAATTTGAGTTGTAATACTAATCTTTAAAAGTTTTTTTCTCCACTTCAGCAGCACTTCCATACAACAAAATTTACAGTTTTATTCCTAAATATATTTAGAAGACTTTTACTGAAGGGTTTGTTCATATACCATTCGCCTGATATATATTACATTTAAATCATAAAAACATAGTGAAAATTTATTTTTTCTTGCTCTTGACAGTATTTTCTGATTAATGAAGTGATAAAAAGAGATATCCAAAATCCCCTCAGTAAAAACCTTTAACTCTAATATGTCAACAAAATGAAACAAGAATTTTGAACCTGGCTTTATCCAATGTTCAGATTTATCTATGCAAGTTAGTGCATATTTCATTAGATAATGCAAAATTTGCATACTTAGACATAACATTTTAGATAACATGCAATAGAAAACAAATGTTTTAATGTACAGTGATTTATCAGTAGGTAAGTATGGTGATATATATGAGTTAAAATGTTTACCCTGTTCACCTGTAGTATCTTGCCTTAAATACATGCTCATGATCTTATTGTGGAAGTTTTATAAGGACTGACCTTGTCTTCAAAATGTCATGATAGCCATAATTTGCTCCACATCTGAAATTCTCTTTTTGCATTTATATCATATTGTGGACAGGGAAAAAAAACAAATAGCTATTTAATCACTGTTTTAATTAATGCAGTCATTTATTTCTGCTATTAAGGCTATGATAATAATAAATCCAAACAATTTCTGAAAAAGTCAAGTCCTGCCACACATATTTATTTCATTATTTCATCTATTTCATGGGTTGCAAATGCTGTTTCATGTAGTTTTTAATATCTGTCAAATTATAGGTGTTTTATTTTTCAGACATGTTTATGTGTGTTTGTGCATTGCATTAAATGACTAAGAATGAATATTTCATGAGTCCCGTTCAAATCTCATCACTGTAGAAACGCTTGCCTGGAGGTTTTCATCAAAGGTAATGCATGAGAGGTCAAAGGTGAAGATGGGGGGGCAGCTTGTGGGGTCACAGAGTGTGAAGTAGTTATGACATGACTGCAAACCATTTACCTTGTCAAACGGTTTCAAGGCCACTAGCCAGCTTTTGATTTAAGACTGATACAGCACCTCAACATGCCCTGCAGGGTGTGCAAGTCATCTAAAACTCACATAACAACTACCAAGAACACCCTAGCAACCACATAGCAATGTATAACACAGAGCTCAGAATACCTTAGTAACCACATAGCATTATCCTTAACAAAAAATAAAACTTCAACTTTTAAAAAGACTTTTCTGGTAATTTAACTGTTAATAAAATATTTTTAATTAAATTATAATTAATTGAAAACTTAAAATGTTGCCCTGACAACTGAAATGAAAATTAATAAAAACTAAATAGAAATATAAAAAGCTAAAATCTAAAAAAAAGAAAAATATTTTTAAAATAAAAACTGAAATAAAATCATTTAAAAATATTTAAAATTATAAAAAAAGTATATTAATAATACTAAAATAACACTGCCTATGTTGCCCTTTTTCAAAAAAAAAATCCCAATCGATATATTTTTTGCAAAAATATTTTTTTTTATTTTTCAGTTATATTTTGTGTAATTAGTTTCAATAATAACGTAAAACCAAGAAGCCACATTAAAAATGTAATGCCAGCATCTGTGCAGACTCAAATGAATCTTTGAACTCTTTTTTAACTGGTTCACTGAAAATGAATCATTTGAATCAACCAATTCATTAGAATGAATCAATTTCCAGAATATGAGAGAAACAGTAGTTTAGAAAACTGCAAGTGACACACACAAAAAAGCAATAAAACATTTTGTTTCAGTGTTTCAAAAAAAGCTGATCTACTGTCACACAAATGTTGTTCATTTAAGTTTATAGCAATGCAACAAATTCTGACTGTTGATTGGACTCATATTGTACAATCTGTCAATCAATAATGACAAAGATCAGACAAATTTGCTCTAGACTTCAGTCCCTTACCCTGACTTCAAAGCACATCTTTATGGTTCTTCTAAAAAAGGTGAAAAAAAGCAGCAAAAAAAAAAAAAAACCTAAACTAAAAAGAAAGGCTCTTTTTTTGATTACACTGTACATACACAACAATACCCATATCTGTTCAAATCACTTTCTCTGTGTAGAAACAGATTGAAATATACAGGCAATAAACCTTACACAAACTTTATAATGAGACCCACTAATTATTTCCTTTCCGTGATCCTATATGAATTGCTTTTGAAATAGTACCATATGACAATTCCTCCCGCATTAACTATAGCCTTTACATTGTGCTATTGACTAGCATTCTTCTAACCTAGCAGGATACTTCATTGTGCTCTTTATCTCACTTCACTGTTCCATCCAGGACAATGAGACACAAAGAACAGTGTTAAACCCCAGATTGCCTTTTTATAGCAAAGTCTGCTGGATTCCCCAAACGTTTAGCTCTTTAGCTCTGCCAGGCATGAATTTACCAGTGTTAAACTGCACCCACTGCACATTCTGACTGTAGAACCCAACAGAGAGTCGCTATCTGACGAATGAATGCATTTAAATGTAAATATTAGAGAAAGAAGCTCCTTGCAGAGGGATTTAAGTGCTCGAATTTCATCTGAACGGCGTTGGCGAGGTTTTGTCTGTACTGGAAGATGGCCGCTCAGGCAAACGAAAGGCCCAGCTGCCGTTCTGTCTGCTCCACACTCTGCTTTTCAGAGCTTGACTGTCTAGGAAGCAGAAATTTTCCAATTAGAATATGTGTTCAGAAATGTAGCACACTACAGTACCTCTATATTTAATGCTGGCTGGACAGGAAACTTCAGCAGACTGTGTGCAAAATGCAGATTTTCTGTATAAACTGTATAAACATTATGACTGTATGTCATAATGCAATGGTCTCAATTTAACCTTTAGTTTCAACTGTGACTAATGAACGGGAAGTCATTTCATCTCTCAAGTCATCTCTTTTTGACTCATGTGAATGAACCAATGATGTCTATAGTACCTGAGGAGAGTCATCTGTTAGCATTGATATTCATCTCAAACATAGTCGTATTTCAATTTAAATGAGAAAACGTTGAAAGTAAATATGCATTTCATACTTTAAAAGCATGCTAAAACATCTACTATAATAATATGCAGAAATATTTGCAATTTATATGTCACTTGCAAGTAAATTTACTTCTTTACACTGCTACTTGGAGAAATATGCTTTCGCCCAACAATGGTGTAGTTCCAACATTTTCCAGCAGGGTTGCTAACGTAAACATTGGCCTCTTAGATATGGCTGCCAAACGCTACAATATTTTTAAAGATTTTTATTTTTGCTTAAAATGCAAAATAAGGGCTCATTCACACAGAACGCATTTTTGCTTTAAAAAACGCAAGACGCGGGCAGTGGAATGGGGAAAAAACGCAATGCCTTTTAAAAGCTGAGCTGATTTTAACTTGAGCGTCGTGTTTTTAGAAAGGAGTGTCATGTGAGAAGCTCTCCATGGATCCATCAAGATCCATCAAGACGATGGATCCAGAAGTGCTAAAATGCAAACTCTTTTCTTGGTTTTTGGTGTACAAAAATACATCATCCCTGCAGCAATCTGTACAGTGCACACTTAAGTTATTAATAAGCATTATTAAGTTAGTATTGCATTCGGAACATTGCTGGTCTCGTCTCCCAATTGAACTCTGAAAGTGTGCATGCTTTAGTGCAGCTAATGCAGCAGGGCCAAACAAATGAGCTTTAACGTAAGCCCCGTCTACGCACACGTCTTCATAATGCGATAAGGGCCCTTCCGGGGGGCCGGCGTTCAAAGAAGCATTCGTCATCTTTATCGCCAAAGGCGCAATTACACAATTAGGAACACACCAACAGACTGCAGCCGTTTTCAAATATGCAGTTGTAAATAGAACAAACATCTGGTATTACCACACGCCGCATCACTTCTGCTCGGAAACTAATTAATTACCCAGGGAAACGGCGTCATTAGTAGCTGTGGGGGGACAAAACATCCCCTGAGGTGGTTATGTTTTTTCACATGCAAATGCATGTGCTTTGCCGCCATCTGATTGGACAAGTTCAGATGCGCGGGTCACTTACAGGAAGTTATCAGGTGGATCCTTCTGTCTGGAAACGAACGCAGGGAAGCGAACGCTGTCAAACATGACAAACATGGGAGAAATGCAAATCTCGTATTGTAATTGCGCCACCAGCTCCATTCATTTCTCTGATGGATTCAATTAAACTTCAACAATCTGCTCTCCATTTGTCTCTCCTCATGCTCTGTCCTTATCTCCCTCTCTGTCGCTCTTTCTCATTTTTCGAGACGCTAAAATAATGAGGAAGTTGAATTAGAGTGAGAACGGTGATGTGGGACCGTGGCTCTTTAAATGGAAATGGTGGCTAATCTCTGCCAGCTTTAACACAAGCTGCTCCGCGAGGAACGTCAGGTGGATTGTCGCGCGAAAATGATAGTAAATTAAGTGCTGTGTCTGTCAGGTGGTTTAAAGCACTCGTGCTATACGAAACGCTCTTATTGCCCAACGAGCTAAGAAAGTGATGGCTTATTTTACAAGAGGACAGTCTGTGCTCAAGAGAACAAACATGAGAGATCAGAGCTGACAGAAAATGTCCTGAAGCACAAGAGCTTTACAAAGGGCAGTGATCATGGAGATAAATAGGGCTAGCCTAGTCCAAGAATATGACAGAGAACTTCAGTGAACTGACCTGAGATCAAAGCCAAGGAGCTCTACAATACCTGGAGAAAGCTAAATGTTAGCATTCCCTTTCCTATCAATGATTTGGCTGGTACAGGACCCTCTTGAAGTACGCAATCTCATTACGGTATTTTCCAGAATATAGGCCAAGTAGCACCTGACTAAATTAATGTAAAATAGCCTACCAGTAAATAAAATGATATATTGGCAAACATATACTCAGCTAACAAAAGTATTTTCTTAACGTTTTGCTAATGTTCCCTTTTAGATATGAAAAAGATATTTCTGTGTTGAGTTTTTTTAATGTTTTTAAAATATTTTTTTGAACATTTAACGGAACATTCCATTTTATCATTCTTCAAACATTATGGGAATGTTATTTTGAATGTTCTCTGAACGTTCTGAAACAAGTTGTAACATTTAAAAAAAATGTTAGACAAATGTCCAACTAAAATGTTTCAGGTAAAAAAGGTTTTTGTGTTACCCAGCTCCTGGGTCAGACGTAACAACCAAGTGTTTGGGTAGTTTTTGTGTTACCCAGCTCCCGGGTCAGACGTAACAACCCAGTGTTTGGGTAGTTTTTGTTTTACCCAGATCCTGGGTCAGACGTAACATCCCACTGTTTGGGTAGCTTTTGTGTTACCCAGATCCTGGGTCAGACGTAACAACCCAGTGTTTGGGTAGTTTTTGTGTTACCCAGCTCCCGGGTCAGGTGTAACAACCCAGTGTTTGGGTGGTTTTTGTGTTACCCAGATCCTGGGCCAAACATAACAACCCAGTGTTTGGGTAGTTTTGGTGTTACCCAGCTCCCGGGTCAGACGTAACAACCCAGTGTTTGGGTAGTTTTTGTGTTACCCAGATCCTGGGCCAAACGTAACAACCCAGTGTTTGGGTAGTTTTGGTGTTACCCAGCTCCCGGGTCAGACGTAACAACCCAGTGTTTGGGTAGTTTTTGTGTTACCCAACTCCTGGGTCAGACATAACAACCCAGTGTTTGGGTAGTTTTTGTGTTACCCAGCTCCCGTGTCAGACGTAACAACCCAGTGTTTGGGTAGTTTTTGTGTTACCCAACTCCTGGGTCAGACGTAACAACCCAGTGTTTGGGTAGTTTTTGTGTTACCCAGATCCTGGGTCAGACGCAACAACCCAGTGTTTGGGTAGTTTTTGTGTTACCCAGCTCCCGGGTCAGACGTAACAACCCAGTGTTTGGGTAGTTTTTGTGTTACCCAACTCCTGGGTCAGACGTAACAACCAAGTGTTTGGGTAGTTTTTGTGTTACCCAGATCCTGGGTCAGATGTAACAACCCAGTGTTTGGGTAGTTTTTGTGTTACCCAGCTCCCGGGTCAGACGTAAAAACCCAGTGTTTGGGTAGTTTTTGTGTTACCCAACTCCTGGGTCAGACGTAACAACACAGTGTTTGGGTAGTTTTTGTGTTACCCAGCTCCCGGGTCAGACATAACAACCCAGTGTTTGGGTAGTTTTTGTGTTACCCAACTCCTGGGTCAGACATAACAACCCAGTGTTTGGGTAGTTTTTGTGTTACCCAACTCCTGGGTCAGACGTAACAACCCAGTGTTTGGGTAGTTTTTGTGTTACCCAGATCCTGGGTCAGACGCAACAACCCAGTGTTTGGGTAGTTTTTGTGTTACCCAGCTCCCGGGTCAGACGTAACAACCCAGTGTTTGGGTAGTTTTGGTGTTACCCAACTCCTGGGTCAGACGTAACAACCAAGTGTTTGGGTAGTTTTTGTGTTACCCAGATCCTGGGTCAGATGTAACAACCCAGTGTTTGGGTAGTTTTTGTGTTACCCAGCTCCCGGGTCAGACGTAAAAACCCAGTGTTTGGGTAGTTTTTGTGTTACCCAACTCCCGGGTCAGACGTAACAACACAGTGTTTGGGTAGTTTTTGTGTTACCCAGCTCCCGGGTCAGACATAACAACCCAGTGTTTGGGTAGTTTTTGTGTTACCCAACTCCTGGGTCAGACATAACAACCCAGTGTTTGGGTAGTTTTTGTGTTACCCAACTCCTGGGTCAGACGTAACAACCCAGTGTTTGGGTAGTTTTTGTGTTACCCAACTCCCGTGTCAGACGTAAAAACACAGTGTTTTGGTAGTTTTTGTGTTACCCAACTCCCGTGTCAGACGTAACAACCCAGTGTTTGGGTAGTTTTTGTGTTACCCAGATCCTGGGTCAGACGCAACAACCCAGTGTTTGGGTAGTTTTTGTGTTACCCAGCTCCCGGGTCAGACGTAACAACCCAGTGTTTGGGTAGTTTTTGTGTTACCCAACTCCTGGGTCAGACGTAACAACCAAGTGTTTGGGTAGTTTTTGTGTTACCCAGATCCTGGGTCAGATGTAACAACCCAGTGTTTGGGTAGTTTTTGTGTTACCCAGCTCCCGGGTCAGACATAACAACCCAGTGTTTGGGTAGTTTTTGTGTTACCCAACTCCTGGGTCAGACGCAACAACCCAGTGTTTGGGTAGTTTTTGTGTTACCCAGCTCCCGGGTCAGACGTAACAACCCAGTGTTTGGGTAGTTTTGGTGTTACCCAACTCCTGGGTCAGACGTAACAACCAAGTGTTTGGGTAGTTTTTGTGTTACCCAGATCCTGGGTCAGATGTAACAACCCAGTGTTTGGGTAGTTTTTGTGTTACCCAGCTCCCGGGTCAGACGTAAAAACCCAGTGTTTGGGTAGTTTTTGTGTTACCCAACTCCCGGGTCAGACGTAACAACACAGTGTTTGGGTAGTTTTTGTGTTACCCAGCTCCCGGGTCAGACATAACAACCCAGTGTTTGGGTAGTTTTTGTGTTACCCAACTCCTGGGTCAGACATAACAACCCAGTGTTTGGGTAGTTTTTGTGTTACCCAACTCCTGGGTCAGACGTAACAACCCAGTGTTTGGGTAGTTTTTGTGTTACCCAACTCCCGTGTCAGACGTAAAAACACAGTGTTTTGGTAGTTTTTGTGTTACCCAACTCCCGTGTCAGACGTAACAACCCAGTGTTTGGTTAGTTTTTGTGTTACCCAACTCCCGTGTCAGACGTAAAAACACAGTGTTTTGGTAGTTTTTGTGTTACCCAACTCCCGGGTCAGACGTAACAACCCAGTGTTTTGGTAGTTTTTGTGTTACCCAGCTCCTGGGTCAGACGTAACAACCCAGTGTTTTGGTAGTTTTTGTGTTACCCAGATCCTGGGTCAGACGTAACAACCCAGTGTTTGGGTAGTTTTTGTGTTACCCATCTCCCGGGTCAGACATAACAACCCAGTGTTTGGATAGTTTTTGTGTTACCCAAGAGTCCAGAAGTCATTGGCTTTTTTTGTATGGGATTTGGTTAAATGCCTGAATTAAGGTCTGTGGTGAACAAAAGATCAAGATATTTTCACATTTCATTCTACGACAAAATACGCTAGTGATTTTTTTCGTACGATTAGCTTTGTACTTCTGGCTATTGTATCTATCTAGGTTCTAATAAAAGGTAATAAAAGTTGCATTTATTTGTGGAGATTATCATGATGAACAAAACATGTAAGAATCACCAACTTTTGTTTTTCTCAGGGCTTATTTTCTGCAATAATCCAAAAGCCAATGGAAAATGCCATTGGGTTTTTCTCAAGGGAACCAGATTGATGCTACAAAAAAACAATCACTGTCACGGTCTATACAAGTTGCAACGTGATTTATATTCTTGATTTATACAACAATATCTGCCATGCACCAATCAGAATCAAGTATTCAAGAAGGTCTATGTATATCTTGTGAATGTGACAGTCGACCCAATAGAACAGAAAAGTCCCAGTTCCTCTGTCAGATCTCGTTTCTCTTCATCTTGGACCACTTTACTGTGAAAGTGATCGTTAGATGGGAAATATAACTGTCATTTTTTCTACAAACAAAAGCCCTCTCTAAAAATACATCCACACTCAAAGACAAGAAATACACATTACAGAAGTAAAGAGCTGCTTTCAGTCAACTTTATGAGCTTTTTATGGGCTCAAAAATTCAGAAATAGCCACGTGTCGACTGTACAAGTATTTAAAACAAGAATTGCCATATTTTTAGCATCAAATCTTTTGCGTACTCAACAATCTTAGGTTATGCCTGAAATTACACTAAATTAAGTTTATATAAACTTACTCAAATGTGGATATATTCAGTGGAATATAATTATCTATTGTAGATACAATATTCAGCCTTTAATAAAGTAACATGCTTAACACCCACCCAAGGGTTTATGTTATTATTAAAATAACTCTGCATATATTGAGTTAAGAGTGAATAGCCTGTGGAGATAATGTCTTAAAACAACAATGAATGTGCAAATAACTGCTCGAAGGCTCTTCGGCTATGACTTCGCTGATGGTTATTTTAGCATTTTCACTTCAAATAGTTGATGTTTGCATCTCTGCAAAGGTTACAAACAGACATTTTGCCCGAGTCTTCTTGCCACCTTTGGTAAATCTTCCAATTAGCCGCATCAGTTCCTGGTCTTGGCATGATGTCACTTTGAGTATCGAGATGGCTCTCCAAATAGACTAATGCAGATGTATAAAAGGCGCGTGTTTATCAAACTACATCTAGTCTTGTGTAGCTTGACTTTGGAATAACAGCAATGTACAACAACTGTCCACAATAATCACATATAAAAAAATTCAGCCACCGTTTGGTTTTTAAATCAGATTAAAATGTGCCATTTCAGACAATAAACAATGTTTATAATGGGGACTTTCCATAGATTTTTATACTGTACAAACTATATATTCTATTCCCTAACCCTAAATCTACCCATCAACAATGACAAGGATTTTGGATATTGCCATATTTGTGGGGATATATATATATATATATATATATATATAAAACACACAAAACACACATCTTATTTAACTATAATTAATTATTATAATTTAATTATAGATTAATTTAATTGAATAATAATAGTAAATCATTCAAGTAAATATACAAGTAGTATATATTTAAATAAACTAATTATCATAATTACATAAAAGGTATATACATACTTTTTATATACATGGTTGATATTTATATTCATTTAAATAAATATGTAATTAACTAATAATCATAGTAATTTATTCAAGTAAATATACAAATATATTATATATATATATATATATATATATATATATATATATATATATATATATATATATATATATATATATAATACAAAAAGTGTTTTATATATATATATATATATATATACACACACACATCTTATATAACTATAATTAATTATTATAATTTAATTATAGATTAATTTAATTGAATAATAATAGTAATTAATTCAAGTAAATATACAAGTAGTATTTATTTAAATAAATTAATCGATAATTAAATTACAATAATTAATTATAATTACATAAAAGGTATATATACCTACTTTTTATATACATTGTTGATATTTATATTCATTTAAATAAATATGTAATTAAATCATAGTAATTTATTCAAGTAAATATACAAGTAATATTTATTATTTATTTAAATTGCGATTAATGATGAGTTAACGCAAGACAATCATGTGATTAATCGCGAATCAATATTTTAATCGATTGACAGCCCTAAGAAAGACACACATCCAAACACACTGGAGACCCACAATCCCTCCATTCGAGCACAGACCAACACAAAAGCCCCTCCGTTACTCCACCATTTCACGGCCCATTTCTCTGATGTAAATAATCAATCACTGCTGACACCTGTGAGGTCATTTATCACACCTGATAATCACAGCAGGTAAGGTCTACAACAACATCAATGAAACCCACTTACAGCTGTGTTCCTCTGAGAGTGGTAAACAAAGGACAGGTCAGGTGACCACTGTCACGATAAAAACAAAAATTCAATATGAGGTTGGTTATGATGTCACAGAGCTGGGACTATCTGATTGGAGAGCAGATTGATGCTTCTTTCCTTATTGCAAGGCTGTAACTGTAAGAGCAAAACAGCTTTACTGGATGTTTTATACAGTATTTGCATGAAGTTAGCTTCATTAAAAAGACATCAACTTATGTAGATGCTTTATTAAGCACAAAAGCCACTGAAGAAGAAAAAGCTAATAAAAACTAGCTTTATTGTTTCAGTTCTCTGCACTGCTGTATGATTTGTGTAAGACAACAAACTCAGTTGTCTTGCATGTGTCAAAACGATCCACCTCCAGAGAAACGGATGATGTTATGCATACAGTACACACACACACACACACACACACACACACACACACACACACACACACACACACACACACACACACACACTTCACACTGCTTTGCTATGCTTGCACTGATTTTCTCCCTATTGCATCAAATACAAAGCTAGTTTTCTAGTTTTCTTAGTACAATCAGAATAAGAAAGACAAGAGAAGTATATATGAACATTGACACTTCCAGCTACGCAAGTTCAATTTCACACATCATGATCTGAAATGTCAGCAAGCAATTCATAGTGCAATGCAAAAGGTGCATCCTTAGTGACGCCACAAGGGGTGCTATAACAGACATTAATATAAACTGTCTTCCTCTACCATCAGTTTTCTCCTTCAGATCAACTACTGTCATAGCTATGTAAGCTTGTTTCCACAATAAAAACTAAAAACTAAACTGACTTTTTTCTCAGAATTGCAAGATTTAAATTCAGAATTGCATGATATGAAGTCAGAATTGTGAGATATAAGCTTGCAATTGTGTGTTATAATGTATAATTGTGAAGGGAAAAAGAATTTTGAGTATATACTTCACAATTCTGACTCGCAATTGCATATTATAAAGTCAGATTTACGAGATGTAAACTCAAAATTCTGCAGAAAAAAGTCAGAATTGTGAGTTTATATCATGCAATTCTGACTTTATAAGATGCAATTGTGTTTACATTATGAGAAACATAGTCAGAATTGGCAGTTATAAAGTCAGAATTGACTTTATAATTCGCAATTCTGACTTTATAATTCGCAATTCTGACTTTATAATTCACAATTCTGACTTTATAATTCGCAATTCTGACTTTATAACTCGCAATTCTGACTTTATATCTCACAATTCTGACTTTATATCTCGCAATTCTGACTTTATAACTCGCAATTCTGACTTTATATCTCACAATTCTGACTTTATATCTCGCAATTCTGACTTTATAACTCGCAATTCTGACTTTATAATTCGCAATTCTGACTTTGTATCTCACAATTCTGACTTTATAACTCGCAATTCTGACTTTATATCTCGCAATTCTGACTTTATAATTCGCAATTCTGACTTTATATCTCGCAATTCTGACTTTATAATTCGCAATTCTGACTTTATAACTCGCAATTCTGACTTTATAATTCGCAATTCTGACTTTATAATTCGCAATTCTGACTTTATAACTCGCAATTCTGACTCTATAATTCGCAATTCTGACTTTATATCTCGCAATTCTGACTTTATAATTCGCAATTCTGACTTTATATCTCACAATTCTGACTCTATAATTCGCAATTCTGACTTTATAATTCGCAATTCTGACTTTATAACTCGCAATTCTGACTTTATATCTCACAATTCTGACTTTATAATTCGCAATTCTGACTTTATATCTCGCAATTCTGACTTTATAATTCGCAATTCTGACTTTGTATCTCACAATTCTGACTTTATAACTCGCAATTCTGACTTTATATCTCGCAATTCTGACTTTATAATTCGCAATTCTGACTTTATATCTCGCAATTCTGACTTTATAATTCGCAATTCTGACTTTATAACTCGCAATTCTGACTTTATAATTCGCAATTCTGACTTTATATCTCGCAATTCTGACTTTATAATTCGCAATTCTGACTTTATAATTCGCAATTCTGACTTTATAATTCGCAATTCTGACTTTATAATTCGCAATTCTGACTTTATAACTTGCAATTCTGACTTTATAATTCGCAATTCTGACTTTATAATTCGCAATTCTGACTTTATAATTCGCAATTCTGACTTTATAATTCGCAATTCTGACTTTATATCTCACAATTCTGACTTTATATCTCACAATTCTGCATTTATAACTCACAATTCTGACTTTATAACTCGCAATTGCGAGTTTAAATCTCGCAGTTCTGAGAATAAAAGTCAGAATTCTGACATAAAAAGTTGCAATTAACTTTTTTATTTCTTTTTTTTTATTTAGTGGCGGAAACAAGCTTCCATACATTGCAGCACGACATTTTGAAGAAAATTTTACTGATCAAATTAGTAATTTAAACTCTCAACATGTACATTATGTGAATCTTCAGGTTACACATCTGCCATTCCAGTCTGCCTTAAACACAGAAAACAGAAAATTACATTTCCGTTCTTTAGAACGGTAAGTCAGTGTGGTTTTGACCACTTGTAGACCTTTTTTTCTTGGATTTAACAAGAATTTCAGTCAAAATTAACTAGATCAAAACTAATTAGTTTATTCATAATCTAAGGTGTGGTTTGATTTTTTTTTTTTTTTTTTTTTTGTGGCCAAGTGTAATGCAGCTGCGCCCAAACAATGCTAAACAAATATTGACAGGGAAACATTCATTTAACACTCATGTGCAGTTGTTTTCAATTCACTGAATGCAGGGTCCAAAATGAACGCTTGCCAAGTGAAAAACTGTAAAACTAGCCTTGGCAAATACATTAAAAAGCTACTCGATGGTTGGCAACACTGTATACAGCTTAAACTGAACTGTAAGATTGATAGTCTGACCCTCACTGGTGTAGGTGACATGCAAATTAAATACAAGACATGCAAACCATCTACTGAAGAAAATATAATAAACTGTTCAAAAAGTGACAGTACATTTCCAAAAGATTTTTACCTCAAATAAATGCCATTCGTTCGATTCATCAAAGAATCCTGAAAATATATCACTGTTTCCTCACAGCACAACTGTTTTCAACATTGATAATAATCAGAAATGTTTATTGAGCATCAAATCATCATATTAGAATGGTTTCATGTGACACTGAAGACTGGAGTAATGATGCCGAAAATTCAGCTTTGATCACAGGAATAAATTACATTTTACTATATATTCAGAAAGAAATAAATTTTTTGGGAAAGAAAAAAATAATGCACAATAAAGTCATCCTGGTAAGAAATATTTCTGGCTAGCAAATTTCTCAATCCACAAGCCATTGGCAGGTGTGGAAAAGGTTAATTCTGGATCCTGATTGCACTGTTTGAGCTTCATCCTGCATCACAGCCAAAGGATAAATCCCTGTTGACATCACACGTATAAAGTGTTTCATTAAAAGCGCCTGCTGTCTAATGGCTGTGTGGAGGAGAGGCACAGGGTCATCCGCCTGCGGCTGCGTGAGCTCAGATCCGCGGCCACCTTCGACTAAAACTGTGCCGACGACCCGCCGCGCTTCCTCTAATTGAGATGAACGGCAGTGTTTGTTTTAAATGCTGATTTATTCTTGCAGAGCCGAGCGACGCCCACCGCGCGGTCTTCAGATTTGCCACAACACCCAAAAGCACAATCAATCAAACCCCCCACCGCTACAGCGGGCTTTTAATTACGGAAGGTCCCGTCCAACCGGACCCCTCACCCGCCAGACACCTGCGGAGAGAACCAATCGCAGCCGTGCACGCCAGCTGGAACCGCGCCAGCACCGGGACGGAACATCTGGGGGGAGAAAAGCCCTAAATATGTGTTAAATCAGGCAGCTGTGGGACTCTGGGATCAATCGCTGACTGGTTTTTGCTTACAGTTTAGCGACAGAAAGAGAATCTATCAGCGGTTTGTGTCTCTCGAGCTTAAAACAGCAGTGAAAGATGCCCTGGAGACGAGTTAAGACTGGAATTCAGTGAAAATCGCTGTTTTTGAGATCGAGAGAATGCATAATGAAGGCTTAAAGGGATAGTCAGAGTCATTATTTACTCACCTTAATGTTGTTGTTGTTTCCTTGGAAAGAACTGCTGAAGAATTTTTACACAGATTTTTTTTTTTTTTTTTTCAATAAACCAGATGTTCTTCAATGAAAAGCGGATGTGCCATTTTGGGAATCTGAATACAGATAGTTGCTCTTGGCGAAGATTTTTAACAAATGACAACCTGTTCGATTACATTCGTCAGAAGTCTAGACTGTAAAAAATGATTTTTCGAAGTTGTAAATAAAACAAAGATTATTGGAGTAGGTTATGTTACACAAGAATATACTATTTCAGTCTTTCTACCTTAAATTTCACATTTAATTCAATATGTTACTTCATATTCATTGTAATATTCAGGCCTACTAGCAATTTATGATTGTCAGTCATATACATACTGTAAATTAAAAGCAGGTAAGAAATGGGTAATACTTCTGCACCAAAAATCATGGCATAGTTTATTATTAACTATTTGCATTTTGTTTGCATTTGCATAACTATTTAGAAATAATCATATTTTCAAAATGCATTCATTCAAGTTGCTTCAAATCAGCATTAATTTGTTTATTGTTAAAACAATTACATTTATTCATTTATAAAGCATGAAAGAATAGGGCTATAGACGTGGAACAAGCAACATTCAGATGAAATGTTGAGATTGAAACAAATTGGATTGATGATAAATATATAATATAATATATAAGATAAATAATAATAGTATGTATGACTGACAAATGGCTCACATTAAGTTACTTAAATGGCTTAATCCAAATGGATGGAAATTTTATATTCAATTCAAATACATAAATCTTAAATGTAGGCCTAAACATTTTTGAGTGTATGTTATGGTGCTTTTTTGTCATCTCCTTTTGTTGATGTGAGTAAATGATGGCAGTGTTTAGGTGAACTGTCCCTTTAAGTATCTTGATTCGGATCTTGTCATTCACTGAATCTCTGCTCTGCTGTGTTTAGTTTGATACCATGACAACCAAATATCAGTATCATTTACAGTAACAGTATCAACAAAATAAGTTGATTAGTGTGTCATTAACAGAACTGATCCCATGACAACAGTCTCTCTCACTTGACAATTAACTTAAAGAGTTAATGATCCGTTTCAGACACACTGCAGACAAACACAGCCAGACATTCTATACAAAATAACTACAAATTTGAACTATACTTGATTTTCATTCAAGTAAAACATAAAAAAACACAAGCTAAGTCATGTTTAAGCATCAGTTCAGGTAGAAACAGCTGCTTATATTCATTTTTTACAGTCCACATATAACACATCTCGAATGTGCACTAAATTTGATACATATATGATCAATGAAAAGGCATTAAGCAAAACAACTCTGGGGAAATATAAGGAAAAACCCTATTAAAGCAAGGAGACTGAACATCCGTGATGCTTCAGCTTCAGAAATATCTCCATATCTGCTGTATCTTATCAAAGAAACTGACCGTTTACTTTGATACCATGACAACAAACATCTCAGCATCTCTTACAGTAACTACACAGACATCAAAGGGTTAATCATTATGCATTTCAGACAGGCAAATCTTACAGTTTACATATTTAAAACAAATCTATAGCTATATGCGCCGTGCTGATATCACCAACTGTCATGCATATAAAGTCAATTAACTTTCATATAAGAACAAACTGCCTTGTCAAAGATGTCATTGAAGATGCCCAAGCTAATGTTGCATTGATGTGAACACTAATAAATAAATAAATGCACACTAAATAAATAACTTTAGCACCGAGAGAAACGAACAGACTGAATTGAGCTCCAGCTTTGGCCCCTGGCACACAGACAACTGCAAAATGCGTCAGACCCGATGCAGCAGAAATTTACATGCATGTTTGACAGCGGTATGAAGCTCTTCCCCGTTCTTACATGCATGTGTCATTCATTTTGGCGTGTTTTTAGCATGTCAGGTTCACTCACCGCACAGATCGTGTCAAAAAATCCGCGTCGATCCGTTCCGTCCTTGTTCGTTTCTCAGGGAAGGGCCCCCGGAAAGATTCTCCGCCGTTTCCCTCCGGTGACACGGTACATCCTCTAGAGAAGCTGAGAGAATCCGCTACTGTCTGTCCGCTCCGACCGCCGCCGCCGCCGCTGCTGATGATGATGATGAGAAACGGAGAGCGCCGGTGCACGAGCGCACATCACATCACTGAATGAGGAAGACGGGTTTCATGACGAGCGCTGATGATGATGATGCTGCGGGAGAAGGAAGGACGCGACCGGATCCCACACCAACCACTGGATGAATGTGAACGTGAAGACTGAAGAGCTCCACCACACACGGTAAACACGGGGGTGTAGCAATGACTGGACATCCCATAGGAAAGAAAAAATAGCAAGGAGATCTCTGTAAGAGCTCAATCGATTCTCCTAGACAACGATGAGATTAAATGAAGAGCAATTACAATCTTTTCTCACGTTTCTCCTTTAGAGATCTCAACAGTGTCTCAAACTGTTCGAATTTGCATTGCATTGAAAAGTCAGATTCTTCTATATGAACTCAAATATGTCTAATTTAATTCTTCTGAGACCCAAAGAACACAAATTAGATCTCTTTTATATATCAATTGATAGACTGCTGTGAGATTAAATGACTAATTACAGTCTCCTGCTTCTCAGATTCTTCTACTAAAAGACCTTGAGACCTAGAGATCTCAGTTCAAATTTGCATTGCATTGAAAATCTGCATTGAAAAGTCAGATTCTTCCATATACGAACGTAAATATTTCTCATCTAATTAACCAATTAGATATCTTTAACACCTCGATCGATTGAGCAATTATATCAGATTTTCTCTTAAAGTAAAAGACCTCAGTGATGTTTCTCCTCTGTAGATCTCAATGATGTCTCAAACTGTTTGAATTTGCATCAATCTGTGTTGAAAAGTGAGATTCATCAATATGAACTCAAACATTTCTCATTTAATTCTTCTGGGACCAAAATACCCATGTAAAAAATCACAAATGAGATCTCTTTAACATCTCAATCAATTCTCCTAGACAGCAATGAGATTAAATCGAGCAATTACAGTCTCCTGCTTCTCAGATGGTCTCCTAAAGTAAAAGACCTAGTGATCTCGCATGTTTCATCTCAACAATGTCTCAAACGGTTCAAATTTGCATCGCCTTGAAAATCTGCATTGAAAAGTGAGATTCATCAATACGAACTCAAACATTTCTCATTTAATTCTTCTAAGACCATATTACATGTGTAGAAAAATCATAAATGTGATATTTTTAACATCTCAATTGATTCTTCTAGACAGCAATGAGAATAAATGCAGTCTCCTGCTTCTCAAATTCTTCTACTAAAGTAAAAGAGCCCAGTGATCTCACATTTTTCCTCTAGAGATCTCAATAATGTCTCAAACTTGCATTGAAAAGTCAGATTCGCCAACATCAACCAAAAATTTCTCATCTAATTCTTTTGAGACCAAGTAACCCAAATATCTCATGAGAAAAACACAAATAAGATCTCTTTAACATCTCAATCAATTCTTCAGACAGCAGTGAGATTAAATAGAGCGATTACAGTCTCCTGCTTCTCAGATTTTTCGTCTAAATGAAGACCCCAGTGATCTCACGTTTCTCCTCTAGAGATCTCAACAATGTCTCAATTGTTTTCAATATTGCATTGCATTGAAAATCTGCCGTGAAAAGTCAGATTCTTCCATATTTACTCAAATATGTCTCATCTAATTCTTCTGAGACCAAATAACCTGAGTATCTCATAAGAAAAATCACAAATCAATGAAATCTCTTTAAAATCTCAACCGATTCTCCCAGACAGCAGTAAGATTAAACCAATACCAATTCGAGTCCCCCGTTTCTCATATTTTTCTTCTATAGTAAAAGACCCCAGTATCTCACGCCTCCTTTTGAGATCTCACAATGTCCCAAAATGTTCAGATGTGCCAAAATTCTAATGAAGTCTCAAATATTTCTCATCTAATTCTTCCAAATTACCAAATTACCCGAGTATCTCTTAAGAAAGAGACCTCTTTGTCTCCAAGACAGCTATGAGATGATATAGTCGAGCACATGTACTTATAGCTTGTGCTAAAGTCTACAATTTTTCTCCTTTTTAAAGATACCAAATTTTGCAAAAAATATCAAATGAACTTTAGAATCAAAAAGAAAATTTACCAAATTCTTCTGAGACCAAACTTGGCATTTTTAGCATTTTAAATATATCTGTTGCCTCTAAAGCTACAAGATTCATTTTATCAACATTCATTTTATGGTTCTATTTTAGGAGAAACACATGAGACAAAACTGATACTTAAATGAAGCTTAACTGAGAACCCAATGAATCTCATGAGCTATGAAAGAGCAGTCTCACTTTTCACACTGAGCATCTTCAGACGTTCAGAAATGTCTACATTCCTTCACTTTTCAAACATCAATTGACTGATTGATTAAGACTATTACGCAAGTATGTAATATGCAAATTCAGCCCCAATGGACAATCCTCGAAACGCTGTTTTGATATTGAGAGTTGTAGAAAAGCTCTTGGAGTGAAGTGGAGATGATGGAGATGTTCGAGGCGTGGTTTGGACTCATTCTGGTTACTGTGTTCTCTTCATAGAGGTTAAGCTGCTGGAGTCTCTGCTCAAGGAGACCGGCGTCCCTGGGCTCAGTGTTAAGGGCAGAACAGACGTGTGTGAACTGATGAACGAGTGATTGGGATGCACGGAGTCGGCCGGTGTGGTTTAGCGCTGAATGTAAGCTTGGATTACTCTTATGTTACCAAGAGCCCTTAATGTCCACAGGCACTCGTGCACTTGACTGGGTTTAATGTTTGAAGTGTGTTTCCAGTGACTCTCTATACGAGGACGCTGCATGTAAATGCATACGTGGCTGTATGCTCAAGGGCAAACACGTACGTACAGCACGTTATGAAGCAGCGCTATGGCCACTCTGTCATCCTGACCCCTCCTTCCTTAAGGATGAACTGTTTCATTCCCAGATGACTGGAGCGGACGTCATGTTTCTGCTTTCGCTGTTCTCATCGACGCTGCAGGGGGTGAGCAGAAGGTTTGACACACACACACTCAAACACACAGATGTAGATGTTTCCTGTTCACACATCAAATGCTCGTCTGCACCTAAAGGGCAAATGAAAGGCAGGAACATTTGTAAATAACCCACGTCATGAGTTTTAAATGATGAAACTGGACACTGGAGTTTATAAGAGCAAGTTTCAGCATCATAGTTGAAGGTCACTTCTGCAAACCACTAAATAAATAGGCTCATTGCCTACCCACCTTCTGTTCACTATGTAAGCGTTCGGATAAAAGCATCTGCTAAATTTATGTAAATGTACAATGACCCTAAAAAGTTTGGAAACACTTTACAGTAAAGTCCTATTAGTTATCATTCAATGAGCATCACATTTGTTACAGTATTTATTAATCTTCGTTATGTTAGTTAATAAAAATACACTGACTAAATTTTCACAAACAATTACAAAGAAATGGCAGACTTTATTTGGTAACACTTTATTTTAAAATAAAGTGTAACTTTTTATTTTAAAAAGGTGTCCTAGTTACAGTGTATTTATACATTTAAGTACTGAGTAACTGTTAGTTCATGTCAGCTCAGGTCCATTAAATAATATGACCAGATACTTTTGATTTAAATAGCGTGTTCGTAAATGTTGAAATTATCATTAAAGGGGACCTATAATGCCCCTTTTCACAAGATGTAATATAAGTCTCTGGTGTCTCCAGAATAAGTTTCAGCTCAAAATACCCCACAGATCATTTATTATAGCTTGTCAAATTTGCCCCTATTTGGGTGTGAGAAAAAACACGCAATTTTTGTGTATGTCCCTTTAAATGCAAATGAGCTGCTGCTCCCGGCCCCCTTTCCAGAAAAGGGCGGAGCTTTAACAGCTCAACAACAACAAAGCTGGAGAATCTCACGCAGCCAAAATGAGGATTGTCAGTAACGGTGTTCAGCCTTACATTGTTCAAACCGGAGTCGACACTGATGGAGAGACTCAGGAAGAAGTTACAACTTTTAGACGTTTCTGAACGGTTAGTGGATAAATTTATGTAGTTGCTGTGGAGTTGATTCAACTCATCCACTAGCATGTGCCGTCATGTTCGTCTTTTGTGCAAATCCAGAGTTGAATTGACCCTCGTTTGTGAAGCAGTCCGGCGTAAAATGACAGCATGACAACAACACTCTACTACAACAACTCTTCCTCTTCTCTAAAGCAGCCCAACATGGCCCCGCCCCGTTTGTTGAGCGTTCTCGGGGGCGGGGTTTATGTAAATTTTAGGGTTAGTGATGTCACCAACCTGGGAAGAAGCTCGTTGTAGTCCCTACCAGCCATTTGTTCTTAAAGCGATTTCTGTAAAATAAAATATCTCCCTTTGTATTGAACTTTGAGCGTCGTAACTTTGCAGATGTTGTTTATGCTCAAACAGCAACATTACACACTAACTAAAGTTAAGAAAGTGAAATTATAATCAAAGACCCCATTAAAACTATCTGCATGTTTATTATATTGAAAAAATCTCAAAGCAAAATATAAGATTGTTAGTTTTATAAAATAATTAAATTGATTTTTAAATTAAAAAGCAATAGATATATTGTTCACAATTAAGGGCACTTTATGGTAGTCAAACCATGTGTAACATTTCTACAGTTGGAGAAAAGATGCTGCTAAACTCCTCAAATCTATAAAATAAGTTGCACGAATGGGCTACTTTCAGCTTTCAAACTTTAAAAGTAGTTCAAATGATCTAGATTGTAGATCTAGATGTTATTTAGGCCAACATCAAAAAGCATGAAGCTGAGTTTGACACGGATCTGAGCTCAAACCAGCAGGGAAAAACACTCAGCTGCTGGTCCATATGCCTCCATTCTCTCATTCATATGGTGCACATGCTGTAAAGTTTACTGCACATGCACCTGTAAACCTGCTCTTGAGAGTAAACTGACATGCTTTTGAGAGTACAAATGAAGTATTCAAAACAGTGGGCTAAAATAATCAAGCATCCATCACAGATTTGCGTATAACAGGTGCATCGCTCCAGGTGCTCAGAACCACACCAACCTCTACCCAAAATAAATGAATGTTGATTCATTGCAATTTGAGAAGTTTTGACCTTTGATGGACCCTCATTTAGGGTAGATTAGTGTGATTAGATAGATTAGTTAGGGTCG
The DNA here is from genome assembly GCF_018812025.1 of Megalobrama amblycephala. Taxonomy (NCBI): domain Eukaryota; kingdom Metazoa; phylum Chordata; class Actinopteri; order Cypriniformes; family Xenocyprididae; genus Megalobrama; species Megalobrama amblycephala. The sequence goes on from NC_063067.1 coordinate 3,913,047, forward strand.
ATTAGTGTTAGATGATTCTGCACCTGTTGTACAGATATGAGATCAGATTACTTCCATTCTTGCTGATTGAAAATGTGTTATGCAACGAATCAGAATTAAGCTCTGTTGTTCAGAAATAGTTCAGTGCATTATCATTACAAACATTTCTTGATTGCAATCTCACCAGCCACTCATTATGTACACCTTGCTAGTACCGGGTTGGACCGGTTGCCTTCAGAACTGCCTTAAATCTTCGTGGCATAGATTCAACAAGGTGCTGGAAACATGATAGCTGATAGGACATGATCACATCACACAGTTGCTGCAGATTTGTCGGCTGCACATTGATGATCTGAATCTCCCGTTCCAGCACATCCCAAAGCTGCTCTATTGGATTGAGATCTGGTGACTGTGGAGGCCATTTGAGTTTAGTGAACTCACTGTCATGTTCAAGAAACCATTTTGAGATGATTTGAGCTTTGTGACATGGTGCGTTATCCTGCTGGAAGTAGCGATCAGAAGATGAGAACACCGTGGTCATAAAGGACATGGTCAGAACAAAACTCAGGTAGGCTGTGGTGTTTAAACGATGCTCAATTGGAACTAAGAGGCCCAAAGTGTGCCAAAAAAAAATACACATTACACCATTACACCACCAGCAGCCTAAACCGCTGACACAAGACAGGATGGATCCATGCTTCATATTGTTTACACCAAATTCTGACCCTACCAGACTCATCAAATCAGGCAATCTTTTATTGTCCAGTTTTGTTGAGCCTGTTTAAATTGTAGCCTCAGTGTCCTGTTCTCAGCTGGCAGGAGTGTCACCGGTGTGTCTTCTGCTGCTGTAGCTCATCTGCTTCAAGGTTGGACATGTTGTGCTTTCAGAGATGCTCTTCTGTAGACCTCGGTTTTAACGAGTGCTTATTTGAGTTACTGTTGCCTTTATAACATGAACTAACAATGAACATCTGTATTTGTAAAAACAAAAGCTAATAAAATAATAACAAATGCATTGCTCATTAAATGTTAGTAAATGCATTAGCAAATATTAACTAATGGGACCTTATTGTGAAGCGTTACCATTTTTTCATTATGCATTCAGTGTCACGACTTCAGACTTGCATTTACTATTGTTATTTGTAATTTAACAGATGCTTTTTTATTGAAAGTTACTTATAATACACTAATTATAGAGGCAGTACCCATGAAAAACCAAGGGTGGAGCGTTCCAAATATCATCATCAGAATGAAAAGAAGCCAGAATCCTCTCAAGCACATGATGAAACAGTCAGATTCTTTTGGAGGACTACAGCACAGCTGAGGGCGTCTGCATGGTTTGCATCACTAAGAGCTGCTGGGCAAACACTAATGATGTGTTAGTAACTCTCAAAGGTCATGGATTAACTGTTTATCTCTATCAGAATTGCTGGTCGTCTGCTTAACACCCAAATCCACTGAGGTCACCAATGCCAACAGATCCTACAGTCAATTCATCATTCTTCACGAGTGTTACTTTAGTATTATTATAGTATGTATTAATATTTTTATTTATTTATTTTGGTAATTTTGTGCTTTTGTCATGTTTTAAAAAAATATGCGTGTGTGTGAGAGACTTTTAGAGAGTTTTAGTTTACAATAACTATACATATACATTATGATGCTCTTTGAAATGGCAAATTGTATCCCTTTACATCTGCATTTATGTCGAGAATCCAAAACGAGGGATGCAATAAAGCTGTAACAAGCCATTAAGATGCTCCAACACTGAAATGTAATGGATTAGATAAAGTAAACGATGAACTTGCTTTTAATTTTCCCAGCAGATTTTTTTTCTTGCCCAATAGCGAATCACATTTTATTCATCATTAATTTTGTCATTGTAAATGTGGCTGTGTTTTACAAATGAATATCGCACATTTAAACATTAATGATTTTGTCTGGATTCTCTCTTTCTATCCCAGTCTTCACCCGCCCCCATTCCTCATTCCAGGAAGAGTGCTCTTACAGGAAGGTCAGGGCCTGAGCCACGGATCTGCAGTGATTGAAATCTTCTCCAGAGTCTGAGGCTCATTTCAGTGGCCTGACACTCACCTCCCTCATAAATAATCCCTCCACGCTGAAATGGAACGGGGGAATGAAGAAGAAATGGCGAGGGGAAAACCTGATAAGATCTTTTTGGAATAGGAGGACAAGAAAAAAACCTTACCAAAGAAATCGGCTAATGGGATGCGTTCGAGAGAGGGCGGAGTATGCAAATTTGTATATCATTCCTTTAGGGTGTCTCTTTTGTGCAGGGAGATGGAGAAATCTGGTCATTTTAGAGTCATGTCTGTCACACAGATGGACTATAAAACTGGTCTGTCGGGAAAGAGGTCGGATCAGAGAGAGAGAGCGAGAGAGACTGAGGCAGTGGATCTGGAATAGTGTTACTATACTCAATGCATCCCAAAAGCAAAGTAGATTTCTACAATAAAATGTGTAAAATTCACCACTACGATGTTAGGATATTCTGGATGGATGCTAAGGGGTTGCTAGTTGGTTGCTAGGGTCTTCTAGGCAGTTGCCAGGTCGTTGATGGTTACTATGGCAATGCAAGCATGTTGCTATGTTTTAGTGGTTATTAGTGCCTTGCTACATGGTTCTAAGATGTTCTGGGTGGTTGCTAGGGACTTCTAGGTGATTGCCAGGTTGTTTTTTAGGTGATTTAAGTTGTTTCTGGGGTGTCCTGGGTGGTTGCTAGGGACGTCTAGGTAGTTGCCAGGTTTTTGATAGTTACTAAGGCATTGCTATGCAGTCACTACAGTGTTTTGGTGGTGTCTAGTACATTGCTACATGGTTCTAAGATGTTCTGGGTGGTTGCTAGGGACTTCTAGGTAATTGCCAGTTTGCTGAATGTTACTAAGGCGTTGCTATGCAGTCACTACAATGTTTTGGTGGTTTCTAGTGCATTGCTACATGGTTCTAAAATGCTCTACATGGCTGCCAGGGACTTCTAGGTGATTGCCAGGTTGTTGATGGTTACTAAGGCATTGCTATGCAGTCACTACAGTGTTTTAGTGGTTTCTAGTGCATTGCTACATTGTTCTAAGTTGTTCTGGGTGGTTGCTAGGGACTTCTAGATGGTTACCAGGTTGCTGAATGTTACTAAGGCATTGTTATGCAGTCACTACAATGTTTTGGTGGTTTCTAGTGCATTGCTACATGGTTCTAAGATGTTCTGGGTGGTTGCTAGGGACTTCTAGGTGATTGCCAGGTTGTTTTTTAGGTGATTTAAGTTGTTTCTGGGGTGTCCTGGGTGGTTGCTAGGGACGTCGTCTAGGTAATTGCCAGTTTGCTGAATGTTACTAAGGCGTTGCTATGCAGTCACTACAATGTTTTGGTGGTTTCTAGTGCATTGCTACATGGTTCTAAAATGCTCTACATGGTTGCCAGGGACTTCTAGGTGATTGCCTGGTTGTTGATGGTTACTAAGGCATTGCTATGCAGTCACTGCAGTGTTTTAGTGGTTTCTAGTGCATTGCTACATTGTTCTAAGTTGTTCTGGGTGGTTGCTAGGGACTTCTAGATGGTTGCCAGGTTGCTGAATGTTACTAAGGCATTGTTATGCAGTCACTACAGTGTTTTGGTGGTTTCTAGTGCGTTGCTACATGGTTCTAAGATGTTCTGGGTGGTTGCTAGGGACTTCTAGGTGGTTGTCAGGTTATTGAATGTTACTAAGGCATTGCTATGCAGTACTACAGTGTTTTGATGGTTTATACTGCATTGCTATATGGTTCTCAGATGTTCTGGGTTGTTGCAAGGGTGTTTTAGTTGTTTTAAGTGGTTGCTGGGGTGTCCTGAGTGGTTGCTAAGGACTTGTAAGTGGTTGCCAGGTTGTTGATGGTTACTAAGGCATTGCTATGCAGTCACTGCAGTGTTTTGGTGGTTTCTAGTGCGTTGCTATATGGTTCTAAGTTTGCTTTAAAGCCAGAGATATCACACAATAACTTATCTATAGGCCTACTGTAATTGAGACATTCAAGAAATTCATTACAAATAGAGAGATGGATAGTACAGAGAAATTTCACTATGGGTTAGCTAAGGACAGGAACCAGACTGATTATTCCACAACATGCCTTCACAAAAAGCATTTCAGACCCAGAAACAAAATAATTAATTTGTTAAATCCATAATCTCAATACTGAAAAATCTGAAAGCAAAAGTTTATGCGAGTAACACTGTCTTCTCTCTGGCTCCATAAGTAATAAAATAAGATGGAGAATATTACTTTGCTGTTCTTATCATATTTGCTTTTATGACTGTTACAGTGGCCTCATTTCCAATGCTGCATCTCAATACAGATTCCTCAAAGTGTGAGTGTAATGAAAGTCTTTATCTGTGACGTGTGATGCGTCTAGCTGAAAGACTTCATTATCTCTGTGTGTTAATGTGATTTCTAGAGCTGCACTGGCATCTGCACTAGTATAAGTCATTGACATCAAGTGAAATTCATGGGTGATGCAGTGTGCCGTCACGGCTGGCCCTTCAGACCCCAAACCACAACAGACTGATGAATTACCCCACGGCTACAAGGCCGAGAGGATAAACACAAAAACGCACAACAACATGCACAGACTGAGCTCACAAACTCACACTGGCTCTACATGATTATACTCTGTTTCTAACCGCTTTGTTCAATTCTTCAGGTCCATAGGCTTCATTAAAGACTTATTACAGTGATTTTACCACAGTTAAAAGGGGTATTCTTAGGTATGACATGAAGAAGACCCCTTTAAACCATGGTAAGATCACTGTAACCTACACCTACAGATCATTTATTATAGCTTGTCAAATTTGCCCCTATTTGGGTGTGAACAAAAACACGCCGTTTTTGTGTGTGTCCCTTTAAATGCAAATGAGCTGCTGCTCTCAGCCCCCTTTCCAGAAGAGGGCGGAGCTTTAACAGCTCAACAACAACAAAGCTGGAGAATCTCACGCAGCCAAAATGAGGATTGTCAGTAACGGTGTTCAGCCTTACATTGTTCAAACCGGAGTCGACACTGATGGAGAGACTCAGGAAGAAGTTACAACTTCTAGAATGAAACTGGACGTTTCTGAATGGTTAGTGGATAAATTTATGTAGTTGCTGTGGAGTTGATTCAACTCATCCACTAGCATGTGCCGTCATGTTAATCTTTCGTCCAAATCAAGCATTAAATTGACCCTCATTTGTGAAGCAGTCCGGCGTAAAATGCCAAGAGCCCAACATGGCTTCGCTCCCTTTGTTGCGTGTTCTTGGGGGCAGGGTTTATGTAAATTTTATCTCAAACAGCAACAATACACACTAACTCAAGTTAAAAAAGTGAAATCATAATCAACCACCCCTTTAAAAGTAATTTTATTAAAAAATAAGTTTAAATAAATATCTTTAAATTAAATATCATCAGAAAGTGACTGTGCCATAACAGAGTTTGTTCCACTGGAGTGTGAATTTTTATATAAAAAAAGGACCTTCTGTGAATGTGACTCATCTCAAACCCCCACTGAGAACAATTTTTATCTTCACAGCACAAAATTGTTTCTGGAGTGCATGTTGCAACCATCCCCGAGCTCCCAAAAACACCCAAAAGAAAAAAAGAGACACTTTCCATCCAGGCAAATATACAAGAAAACAAGAGCTCATACTCAGTATTAAACGCCCTGCAGCATTTACGTCTGTGCTTGATTCCTCAAATCATGTATGTTGTTAATCAGAGGCGTTCTGTTACTGTACTAAGTGATCAGACACACCATTTTCACCTGCTGGATGAGAAAACAGGTGAAAAAAGCCCACAGATGCACATTGAAACAGTGTTAATTATGCATATGATAACCCTGCATTGAAGGAGGGACCTAAAACATATTTACAGACCAGAAGAAGTAAGCATGTAGCCAGTAGAAACACAGAAAAGGCAATTGACATGCATTTGTTGTAAGCAGCCGGGTTCACCTCTTCAGTTATTCATGAAACACGCGGCTGGATTCAGGGAACATGACATGTCGCATCAGCACGCTACAATTACAGAAATACGATTTGCATGAAAGATTAACTACAGACATCCTCGTCTCGGGTTAACAGCGTTCTGTTCACCCTAAACCGCTCGAATCACCTCCGCTGCATTAAACATTAACTACTGTAGTCCTGCTCTGAATGGGCTTTCAACCAACTCAAAATGTTACCGTGGTATTTATTTTTGGTCCCATGAGGGGACGGCGGCCTCATGGATCTGCTGTCTGCATAAAAATAAATGCACTGTTTAAATATCATAAATCAAAATGAAGACAATGCCTGAAAACAACTCTTGTTCTGATAACTTGTACTCGTGGCTAGTTCAACAATGGAATACACACACTATATGATATTTTTTTCATAAAATAACCCAAAACAAAAACAGTATGTGAAACACATAGACACATTATTTAACAATACACCTTTCAAAACAACATTGGTGTCACATGACCACCAAGTTACCTTCTTGGATATAAAAATAGATACTTCATTTTGCCTTTGCACTGAGTTCATGTTAAAGTACGTCTTTTTTTTTATCGCTTTCTGTATCTCCTTTTTGTAAACTTTTTGTCATTCCTGCCAATGACTGGCCAAGAAAATTTACTGGCTATTAATATTTTTACCAGCCATCCTTAATAAAGTTACAAAAGTTATTCAGTCAAAAGCAGTGAGTGATTTTTCGTTCTCTTTTGTTGTTTGATTAACATTAAGAACACAGACCGCAGGAGGTTTATTAGGCTGCTGTCACTTTAAGAGCTAATGCACGGATCCAATATACTGATACACAGCATTTTCTTTTTCAACCATTTACGTTCACTTAAGCTGTAACTGACTATGTATAAGAGTATACTTGGCAAGACGGGCATTTTGACATAATTTTGTTTAAAAATGTCCATTCAAGCACAAGAAGACGCGAAAGAGAACTCAATTCAGTATTCGCACGCTGTCTTGTTCAGCGCTCACACTTCAGATGTTTCTGCACAGAAAACTTAATGCACAGCAAGTAATGAGTAACAAAACGAGTTCCCTTTCTTGTCTTCTTGTGCTTGAATATTTCAATCGTCAAGGCTAAAACTTTCGTGGCGGAACAGCACTGGCCCCTCAACTGTCCCGAGAGTCATTCACGTTCATGTTCTCACAACATTGCACTGTTAGGATTCATAAAAATGTTACAGGCCAACAGGCCAGGTCATAAAAATGTTACAGGCAATTCACACTGTTTCATTTGCTCACCAACACCAATTTTTACTCGCATTTGGCGCTTGTCGAATGTTCATTTTAGGCCCTGAGTACAAGTATGCAATAACACCATTTCTTTTACTCAGTGTGCAGCTTTGGCATATAATTAACACAAAATCATCAAATACAGTTTTAAATATGTAATTCTGCAAAAGACCCTTTGTTAAAAGTGAACATTTGCTCACACAAAGGGAGAACATCTATCTCTTTTATGAGTTTGAAACTGTAGGTCATTAACATTTGGCGTCTGTGACGCTCTGGCCCAGTGGCTCATGGAAATGGGTCTGTCCTGTGGAGCGCTGGCAGTCCGACGCAGACATTATCTCATGCTAGTGCTGGGAGACACTACACCAATTACTCCTCTCGGTGGGGGCAGTTTATTTGCGGAGGCGTTTTTGGCTTAAAATAAGCCAACGGGGTCGGAAGACCTCGCGGCACCCAGCGTCACCCCGCCCCTTCTCACGCTGAGCTTGGCCAATCGTGACTGTGGAAATGTGCTGACATCACAGGCATGTGACCCCCCTGGCTGTTAGTCTTGTTTGGGTTCCTGCAGAGAGTGTTACGTTTGCTCTATTTCAGGACATTTAAGTTGTGCAACTTTTTTTGTGTGGGTTTGATTTTATTTTTTATTTTTTTTTTGCATAATTCAGCAGAAGATTGCCTCAAAACATGTGTCTGTTGTGGAAACAAGTTTTGTACATAATAATAATCATTTTAATCAGTATTGTTAGAGTGGTGGAACGCATTTTTGTAGGCCAAAACCCGGAAGTGAGTTAGAATTTTAGCACTTCTGGTTCCATCGTCCCAAAATCAATGGGTTTTTGGCTAAATGGGAACACGCGGAAACAAACGGACATTACCATAACATTTATTTAAGCATTTCAGAGTCAACTTTCTTTTGAGAGGTAATACATTTATTTATGATGCACTTTCAGCTTTATTACTTTGCAGACTGTTTACATTCACGTACAGCTACATTAAACACTGCATGAAAGGTAATATTCAAAAATCCATAATAGGGATACTTTAAGTAAATTCTATGGATGTTTAGAAAGGTGTTGAATGGATCATTTAGTGTTAAGAAAGAGAAATGGCACGCACAGCCAACCTTTAAACAAGACAACAATTTAACCACAATCTCTCCACAATACTTTTTTTTTTTTTTGGGAATAATATGACGTTATTGTGGAACTCATTGTATGAGGCCCCAATTATGTAATATAACGAGGCTTTTATGAATATAATAATAATAATAATAATGGCATTCCCTGCAAAGGGCATGAAGCTGAGTAAATGAGTGAATTAGACAGAAAGACACAGCACTAGTACAGTGAACAGATCATTATGCAAGCGGCGAGAGAGTCGGTCTGGACTGCGCTTCTGTTATTATGACCCTATTGAGAGGGAAGCTTTTAATCTAAGCAAACTGCCCAATGCTCCATTATTAAGAGTGCGGCTCTAATGGGGTGGAATTAAATGACACAGACCTGTAGAAGAAGCCGCAGAGTGTGCAGTGTGATCTTCAGTAGTGACCGGAGTAAATCTGCCCTGGCTAGGTAAGTGTAGTACATTAGAGTCCATTTATTCATCAGTGTTATTTACCAGGAGGCTGAACGCTGCCTTCATAATGTAACTGAAGCCTGTGTGCATCTCTGAACTGATGCTTCCACTGGGCTGCATGTGAATGCATTCACGCAGGAAAGGTTCCTCGAAAGATTTGATCCTGAAAACACGAAGAAAACACCCATATTAGAATGATTTCTGAAGGATCATGTGACACTGGAGACCGGAGTAATGATGCTGATGAATATTCAGCTTTGATCACAGGAATAAAATGTATACAGTATATTAGAAAACAGTTATTTTAAATTATGCACCCTCCTCTAATAATCATAAAAGTACAAAATCACACAAATATTTGATTAAAACAGTCCAAGTTTTGCAATGCATTCTGGGACTGCCTAATTTAAAAAGGATGCAGTGCAATGCTTCAAATCATATTAACATGTTTCTCAGTTTCTAAATCCAAGCAGAAGTAAATTTTTAACAGTAAATTGCTTCAAAACCTGTTAATTGATCGCTGCTGATAGCCTAGTGGGCAGCGCCGTCGACATATAGCACCGTTGTGCTTCGGGTGACCCGAGTTTGAGTCCAGGTTCACTGACTTTTCCCGATCCTGTCTCTCACTTCACTTACTGTCCTATCATAATAAAGGCAAAAATGCCAAAAATAAATCTTAAAATAAAAATGTTAATTGGTTAACAGCAGGTTTCTATGGAAGCTTGTTTCCATCACTAAATTAAAAAAAAAAAAAAAAGGTAATTGCGACTTTTTTCCCCCTCAGAATCGCGAGTTATAAAGTCAGAATTGCGTGATATAAAGTCAGAATTGAGTTATAAAGTCAGAATTGCGAGATATAAAGTCAGAATTACATGATATAAAGTCAGAATTGAGTTATAAAGTCAGAATTGCGAGATATAAAGTCAGAATTACATGATATAAAGTCAGAATTGAGTTATAAAGTCAGAATTGCGTGATATAAAGTCAGAATTGCGAGTTATAAAGTCAGAATTGCGAGATATAAAGTCAGAATTCTGAGATATAAACTCACAATTCTGAAAAATTTTCAGAAAAATTTTTCTTTTTTTCCTCACAATTGGACATTATAACACACAATTGCAAGTTTATATCTCACAATTCTGGCTTTATATCTCGCAATTCTGACTGTATAACTCGCAATTCTGACTTTATATCTCGCAATTCTGACTTTATAACTCACAATTCTGACTTTATAACTCGCAATTCTGACTTTATAACTCGCAATTCTGACTTTATATCTCGCAATTCTGACTTTATAACTCACAATTCTGACTTTATATCTCGCAATTCTGACTTTATATCTCGCAATTCTGACTTTATAACTCGCAATTCTGACTTTATATCTCGCAATTCTGACTTTATAACTCACAATTCTGACTTTATATCTCGCAATTCTGACTTTATAACTCGCAATTCTGACTTTATATCTCGCAATTCTGACTTTATATCTCGCAATTCTGACTTTATAACTCGCAATTCTGACTTTATAACTCGCAATTCTGACTTTATATCTCGCAATTCTGACTTTATAACTCACAATTCTGACTTTATATCTCGCAATTCTGACTTTATAACTCGCAATTCTGACTTTATAACTCGCAATTCTGACTTTATATCTCGCAATTCTGACTTTATAACTCACAATTCTGACTTTATATCTCGCAATTCTGACTTTATAACTCGCAATTCTGACTTTATAACTCGCAATTTTGACTTTATATCTCGCAATTCTGACTTTATAACTCACAATTCTGACTTTATATCTCGCAATTCTGACTTTATAACTCGCAATTCTGACTTTATAACTCGCAATTCTGACTTTATAACTCACAATTCTGACTTTATATCTCGCAATTCTGACTTTATAACTCGCAATTCTGACTTTATAACTCGCAATTCTGACTTTATATCTCGCAATTCTGACTTTATAACTCACAATTCTGACTTTATATCTCGCAATTCTGACTTTATAACTCGCAATTCTGACTTTATAACTCGCAATTTTGACTTTATATCTCGCAATTCTGACTTTATAACTCACAATTCTGACTTTATATCTCTCAATTCTGACTTTATAACTCACAATTCTGACTTTATATCTCGCAATTCTGACTTTATAACTCGCAATTCTGACTTTATAACTCGCAATTTTGACTTTATATCTCGCAATTCTGACTTTATAACTCACAATTCTGACTTTATATCTCGCAATTCTGACTTTATATCTCGCAATTCTGACTTTATAACTCGCAATTCTGACTTTATAACTCGCAATTTTGACTTTATATCTCGCAATTCTGACTTTATAACTCACAATTCTGACTTTATATCTCGCAATTCTGACTTTATATCTCACAATTCTGACTGTATAACTCGCAATTCTGACTTTATAACTCGCAATTCTGACTTTATATCTCGCAATTCTGACTGTATAACTCGCAATTCTGACTTTATATCTCGCAATTCTGACTTTATATCTCGCAATTCTGACTTTATATCTCGCAATTCTGACTTTATAACTCACAATTCTGACTTTATATCTCGCAATTCTGACTTTATAACTCGCAATTCTGACTTTATAACTCGCAATTTTGACTTTATATCTCGCAATTCTGACTTTATAACTCACAATTCTGACTTTATATCTCGCAATTCTGACTTTATAACTCGCAATTCTGACTTTATAACTCGCAATTCTGACTTTATAACTCACAATTCTGACTTTATATCTCGCAATTCTGACTTTATAACTCGCAATTCTGACTTTATAACTCGCAATTCTGACTTTATATCTCGCAATTCTGACTTTATAACTCACAATTCTGACTTTATATCTCGCAATTCTGACTTTATAACTCGCAATTCTGACTTTATAACTCGCAATTTTGACTTTATATCTCGCAATTCTGACTTTATAACTCACAATTCTGACTTTATATCTCGCAATTCTGACTTTATAACTCACAATTCTGACTTTATATCTCGCAATTCTGACTTTATAACTCGCAATTCTGACTTTATAACTCGCAATTTTGACTTTATATCTCGCAATTCTGACTTTATAACTCACAATTCTGACTTTATATCTCGCAATTCTGACTTTATATCTCGCAATTCTGACTTTATAACTCGCAATTCTGACTTTATAACTCGCAATTTTGACTTTATATCTCGCAATTCTGACTTTATAACTCACAATTCTGACTTTATATCTCGCAATTCTGACTTTATATCTCACAATTCTGACTGTATAACTCGCAATTCTGACTTTATAACTCGCAATTCTGACTTTATATCTCGCAATTCTGACTGTATAACTCGCAATTCTGACTTTATATCTCGCAATTCTGACTTTATAACTCGCAATTCTGACTTTATAACTCGCAATTTTGACTTTATAACTCGCAATTCTGACTTTATAACTCGCAATTCTGACTTTATATCTCGCAATTCTGACTTTATAACTCGCAATTCTGACTTTATAACTCGCAATTTTGACTTTATAACTCGCAATTCTGACTTTATAACTCGCAATTCTGACTTTATAACTATACTACCATATTTTTAACAGTAAAGTTCTGGCAACCATACTGTAAATTTGTTGAAAATGCATGATTAGTGCACAGTTTTTTCTTGTCTTTTCAGATGTGTTTTTGCATATAGTTTACATGGCAACCTCTTCCACAGAAATCAATTATATCCCAGCAGCCCTCAGCGTGAAGCACAACCGGACACATACCCACATACCAGAACTAGAGCAGCTTCCCAGCGGACTTGGCTCACATGGACGCGTGCGGCGTGTGCCAGGGACCATCAGTAACGTAATCCAGCCTTCAGCTCACACACACACACACACACACACACAGATGGGCGTCGTGGAGCTGGCAGGATCTCACCACATTGTGCTAAATACAATCTGAACACACAAACAGTATGAAAATCACATCGCAGACAGCTTCACCTTTCAACAGCTCCACCTCAAGGGCTGCTGGGAATGCTCTCCGTCGGAAGGTCACAAACTCGCTTGTTTGTCTAAAGTCTAACAATGTGGATGATATCCAGTTCTGAAGTAGGACAGCTTGCCACTTTTTCCATCGAGTCTATGGAGGCTTTTGTGTGGATTAGCAGGGGCTTATGGGTAGAATTTCAGGGATATTTTGAACCGAATATGAACGTACTGCCTGCTAGCTAATTGTAATGTGGCACAATGTTTGTTCACGGCAGGCTTCAAGAAAGCAAGCACTATTTATTGTCGGATGTACTGTTCAAACCCGCAGATATAGACATCACCCTGAATATATGACAAGGGTCTCACTGTCAATGCAAATCTGTGGGAGTTTCTGCACTGTTTTTGGCCACTAG